>NC_056746.1:1389417836-1389450336 GCF_019279795.1 Protopterus annectens | reverse complement strand
GTGTGTGTGTGTGTGTGTGTGTGTGTGTGTGTGTTTATTATTATATTTGCACATAGTATATTTTGGTTGAACAGCTATGGCCATGGCATGCTTTTCATGCCATGTGAAAATAGGATGTCCCACATTTTGACTGTTTATCACATTACCATGGTCTGTGTCCCACACTGGTTTCTTAGCAGATTGATATCTACGCTTCTAACTAATTATGTCCTCTTTGCACAATGAACCTAGTTATTAGTTAGTTAACCTATTTTGCAATGTCCTCTAAACACATGTGAAGACACTGGAAGAAGGAAAATGGAGGAGGATAATAACATGAACGGTTTGAGCGATATACCCCAGTGCACAGCAGGGGCAGGGATATAATACTGCAACAGCCTCTGATAGGTTGTTTATAAGCAGGCCTGATATTTGAATAGTCAGAACTTTACAGTCTGTTTAAAACTAGCATTTATCTTCTGACATTCACAAAAAAAACTACTGCATTGTATTGCAAATATTTCTAACATTATGTAACACTACATTTTTTCATAGTCTGACACTTTCAAAGATCACCTCAGCAATGGATAAAAATCTGCTATTACACTCACAAGCCTGGACTTGACAGTATTCCTTCTGAGAAAATAGAAATTTTTGTCTGGTGGGTGGAAGGTAGTACTGTCCTCAAAATATTGCTTAGCACATTTTTAGACTATGTTAAAACAGCTCATACAGTTTGACATTTAAAGATGAAGGTGGAATAACTCTTTCACTGGCTGAAATAAATGTAGACAGGAACCTCCAGGCCCTACTATGTCTCAGTTTCAACAAATTGCATGATAATTCTTCCATTTAATTTATCTTTCTTCTTTGAATAATAAACAAAGGTTATATCAACCAGTAAATGTGCATATATTCAGAAATATACCTGTAATATTCAGAGCTATACTTGTAATATTCAGAGATATACCTCTACTGCAAGCCATTCTCTTTAATGAGATATACATATACCACAATGAACACAAATCTTACTTTATAACTCTCAGCTGTTAATATTTACTTTTAGTCTTGTTTTTATATCTTATGTTAGAATCACTACTGTTTAGAATATTTCATACACCTGTGCTACATAGACATGACTTAGTTGGAAAACAGTCGCTCACATCTGCCCATCAAAATGGTGAACAAAGCAATAAATAAATAAACTAAAATTATAGTTTTGATGTCCAGAGACATACAAATTAAAGGATTTAATTAGCACTTTAGATATATTTTAAGACATAAACTTGATGGTTGAGCATCTTTACACCCCCTAAGAAATTGAACAGTATATTTAAGTAAATAGGTGCCCACAAGATGAAATCAATGCATGGTGACTCTAGGGGTAGGACCCATAGGTTTCTCATGGCATATTATAGAAGCAGATTGCCAGGTTCTTCTGCACAGATACTGCTGCTGCTGTCTAGTATTGCCCGAACCAGGTTTTGAACCCAAGCTTACCAGTTGGTAATACTGCACCTTAACCTCTAAGGTATTAGGCTGGGGTACACATGCATGTTCGTGTGTGTGGATTTATGTGTGTAAATATTTATCATGAAAGTGATATGTTATTGCCTTAGTACCTTCTACATTCAAGAAAATGTTATTTAAGATGTTAAAATTAATAGTCAGTGTCCACTCCTGCTATATGTGTGTGTGTGCATGTGTGTGTGCCACATTCAGCCAGTGTTTTCTGTTTCATTACATCTGTACTATTCTCATGTATGTTGGATCTACTCTCTATAGGCCACCAGTTTGAATGCAGGATACCCAAATGGGCAATCCTGATGAATAAACAAAATTAAAAAAAAAAAACTTTAATGATTAATATACATAAAGTGAGCCACCATGAGAGAAAAAAAAATATTTAAAATGTTGTGAGATAAACTAAGTGGATTAAAACAACATTACTTGCTTGAAAACTAGAATTCATGAGCTTCATGAATCTGACACAAGCCCCTAAAAGTAGTCTTACACTAGGAGGAAGGGGTGTCATGAAAAATCCCATTCCACAATGACACCACCCGATCCCCCCTTGCCTTTACTACTACTACACAATGGGCATGTAAAGTATGCTTGAATATATGTTGCAGATGGAGGTTTGTGATTCTTACTACAGCCCAGTTTTGGGGGAGGGCCGGCCAGATTCCATCTAAAAACAGCCACCGTAGAGATCTGGCTTCAACAGAAGCAGCAGACAATCCGGCCTCATATCTTTCTGCAACCTGAACCTCCCACACATACTCTGATAACTAGCAGAATCAATTGTAAACCCCTTTTCCCTAGCTGTGGTCATTGCCCATAACCCCCACAACCAGTGACTGATGCTATTAGGTACTTCCCAACCAGAAAAGTCTGGCTCACCCTCCATAGCATGTCAACGACTAAAGGTTCCCCTTTTATATCCCTGTAACCACTGCAGTACTCTGTCTTCCCATCTACTTTCTGCATTTATCACCACCTATGTATTCCACCTGCCCTGCCTCTGGTAAGAATGGTTGCCCCACTCCTTCTCCTACCCAGAAAATGATGCCAGCACTCTGCTTTTTTGCTATCTGAGTGTGAATCTTATTTCTTTACATGTAGTGCTACTAGCGTTCAGCTTCTACTCCCAGTGGGCTGTTGTATATCACTATCCCACAGCCAATGTGTCTAGAGGTCTGACAGAGATCAGCCTCTCCCTAAATTCCCATCAGTGACCCATGCAGCATCCACCCGCAGATGAATATATTCTGCATATCAGCGATCAGACCGCCACCCCCCTCCACACACGTGCACACACACACACACGCACACGCACACACACACACACACACACACACACACACACACACACACACACACACACACACACCCTTAACATTCGTGCTTCATGGTCTCCTAAACCCGTTATACCACAGTGGCCACATGTGACCTACTATCCCTATGTGAATGACATGAACAAATATTATAACTCATGAATAGTATCATATATGCATCGTAGTGTGTTGGAATGACTCCATGTTTGACCTCAAACACCCCCTATAATGTCCCTCTATAATGTTATCCCCAAATGGGCCATCCTATCATCATGTTCATTAGACACTCTATACCAGGCTATCCGTATTACAGCAGGGCTGACTCTGACCCCATTACAAATCTCTACCTTAAAAGTAATACCTATTACCTCTCAGTCTTTGAATCTAATAATGAATTAAAACATTCACTGGCAGAATCTTTAGAAAATATGCATTTTTGCTGACAATGAAAACAAAGGATCAAGGATAGTTAAGCAAATCAAGGCAGTAATAAGATGCTTAGACACCTTTAAGAGGGCACATTTAAAAGTTTTTGTCATTCTTTGCAAGAGCTTAATGGTGTTCACCTCAAAAACTGAGCATGTCTGTACATGATACCCCTAATATAAATTTGTGTCTATAAATCTGATCTTCAAGACTAGGCCTTAAAGGTAGTAAAACCAGTACCTTCACCTGTAATAGTAACTTGTTCTATAGGCTGGGAATATTTTGAATAGTAATTAGTAATTTTCCTTTGTACTTGTAGTGACATTCAGCTTGTACTCCACATTTCCTAACAGTTCTCTCATGTTCCTTGCTGGAATATTTCAGTGTGGTTTTGTGGAGGGAGAATAGGAATTTCTTGCAGCTTTCTATTACATACCTCTTCTGTTATATAGTTTAGTTATACAGACGTTCCACTACAGAGGATTCCAGAATTTACCGTTATATTTAGGGTGGAAGGGTACTGATTTTTATATGCAGCTGTTTAGATGTTAGTAAAATTTGGAAGTGAATGTAGCAGCTGTCTGAGTTGGGTTCATTTGTATCAGATTTGGGGGGATTTTGCATTGGTCTTCTACAAGAAGTAGGTTTCCCTTCTAAATGTCCCTAATGGTGGCCTCATTTAGTGGTTGCATGGTATCACTAGGCCTAACAGAGAAAATGACTAATTTGTGGTCAGATTTAAGCAAGAATGGGGAGATGCAGGATAGGCTACAGGTAGATGCTAGGTTGTTAAAGACAAGGTCAACGACATTAGAGTCTCTATTGGGTGGTTTAACAATACCCAATGACTTGAAGACAAGATAGATGCAAAGTTCTAGTGAAGAGGGAGTCCTGTCATTGTACTGAAACCACATCTTAGTAACTACACAAATATGAACATGTTTGAGTTGCAGCAGGGAGTTAAGTTCTAGCATCTTTCTATTTAGACTTCTAGCATTAAGTAGTGCTACCATGGTGTTGTCCAACTCTGAGTTTGAATTCGCTATGTAGGCATGACTAGTAAGGGACTCTGCTTTTTAAAAGGTACTGCAAAGACATAAAAGGCTTTAGCCAGTATGCAGAAGCCCTGCTATGAGAGGTGTAAGCCATCTCTTGTGAAACAGAAAGTCTTACCTTCCATCTCATTCAAGGCCAACGTATATTGGATTGCTTCTATATTATGGCATAAAATGGGCTGTTAACCAAATGCCCTTTTATTGACACATATTAAGCAAAATACAAAAACCCCAAATAACCACAAAAGCAAAATTTTTCCCAGGAGAAAAAAATTGCTTGGCCAATACAAAAAAAAAAATTCAGACTATATGAAGTGGGGGACTTTGCCCCTATACCCCCTGCCCCATGTGGGGGGCTTTGCCCCCCATCCCCCTAAATATACCAACTCCAAGATCACACTACAGTGAAGGAAAGGGCAAATTTCTCATAACAGCCAAGCAATTTTTTTCCCCTGGGAAAAAATTTGCTTTTGTGGCTGTTCGGGATTTTTTATTCCGCTTAATATGTGTAGATACAAGGGCATTCAGTTAACAGCCCATTTGAAGCCGCAATATAGACCCACTGAATAATCTTAGAGTGGTACCAATGATGTAGCCAATTTTTAAAGTCAGTTATCTTGTCCATTTATCTAGGCATTATTCATAGTTAAGACAAGATACCAATCCAAACTAGTGTTGTTCCTCTAAAAAATGCATAGTCAGTTCCATTGTGTCTCTGTGCTTATCCCTCCAGGTGAAACACCTTAGACTATTCACTTCCACATGGGTCATAACTAGGCCGTAGTTGTATTTCTCTTGTTTAAGGGACCTTAGGATCCTTATGAAATCATAGATTTTGGCACTGGAAAACTATACTACAATCACCTTGTTCTTGTCCACTTTACTATGTGTGGAGTGTGTAGGCCTAACTATAGAGTCACCTATGACTAAAAAGTTTCCCTGTTTGTGGAACCAGACTTAGTGAGACTTATGAGCTTTGGCCTATCTTCCTGGTGAATCTTGGGTGAGATACATAGATTAGCAGTATATATGACTGGGGAAGGAGGGATGTTGCCTTATGCACTCTAGGGTGGGATCTTTTAGAGCATTTTCAAGGAGAGTTTTGCAAATTTTCCTTTACAGTTTCAGCCTAAGTTATAAACCTGGTAGGGTGTTGTGAAGTTATCATGCTTACCAATAGTGGACTGATGTGAAAGTTTATCTCCATGTTTCTTAAATATTTACCTCATTCACAGCCTGCAACAGCTACAGACAGAAGCAGTGAACAGTCAGTAAGGATAATGCAGTTGCTACTCTGTCTTAATAGGAACCAACTATCTATAGATGGGGGTGACAGCAGACATTTGAGCCATGCTGACAGAGGATGTAATCCTTGGGCTGGTTCAGTACTTAGGGACTGGATGGAGACTACGATAAGATGGCATGAAGATTTATGTATGCAGTATTTAGGATAATATAATGAAGTTAGGCTAGTATGTAGCTAATCTAGCAGTGATTAGGAAAACAATCAGAACTAGATTTGTATGATTTCCAAGGTATTGCTCTTCTCCTCTACTTAACACACCCTCCACCCTCCTGCTGTACTACTAGTTACTACTGACTCAGTACTTAACACACCCTCCACCCTCCTGCTGTACTACTAGTTACTACTGACTCAGTACTTAACACACCCTCCACTCTCCTGCTGTACTACTAGTTACTACTGACTCAGTACTTAACACACCCTCCACCCTCCTGCTGTACTACTAGTTACTACTGACTCAGTACTTAACACACCCTCCACCCTCCTGCTGTACTACTAGTTACTACTGACTCAGTACTTAACACACCCTCCACCCTCCTGCTGTACTACTAGTTACTACTGACTCAGTACTTAACACACCCTCCAGCCTCCTGCTGTACTACTAGTTACTACTGACTCAGTACTTAACACACCCTCCACTCTCCTGCTGTACTACTAGTTACTACTGACTCAGTACTTAACACACCCTCCACTCTCCTGCTGTACTACTAGTTACTACTGACTCAGTACTTAACACACCCTCCACCCTCCTGCTGTACTACTAGTTACTACTGACTCAGTACTTAACACACCCTCCACCCTCCTGCTGTACTACTAGTTACTACTGACTCAGTACTTAACACACCCTCCACCCTCCTGCTGTACTACTAGTTACTACTGACTCAGCTCCCCTCATCTTTTAACCTTGCTTTCTTTGCTTTCCTAGACCTAATGTAACATTTTCTTTCTCTATATATCACTTCTTCTGCCTTCACTCTTTCTCTCTTATCCATCTCTGCTTACAGGTTTTGTTTGCCCACTATCGTGTGTCTTTAATTTACTCATGCATGCTTCTCTCTTTTTTATCTTCTAGGTAGAAACCTCAGCTGTTTCACTTGCCCTTCCAAGCAGCAAGTTCTGTACAACCCTGAATGCTTCAGCTCCATATCTTTTAATTTTGTGAAGTACGTGTAATATTCAACCTCTCCTTGCACTATTTTATTTTTACTTTTTTCTTTGACTTTGTAAGGCCACTAGCACACCTCCAAGTCAGACCTTTGCCCCTCTCTCTTCCTTCCTTCCTCCCACCCTACTCTGTTTTCTCTGCAGCCCTTACTATGTTTTCTGACACTTTTCCTTCTTCTACTTTTGTGTCTCTTCCCTACTTTCTTCACCCTTAGCCTGTTTTCTTTCTTCTGCCTAGCTCTTACTACACTTCCTAGATTTGCATAGCTTGGTTCTCCTGGTAACCCTTAGCGGCCTTTTCCTTTTCCCATGTATTTCCCTTTGTAGTTAGTCAGCTCTTTACTCACCTTCATTTTTCAATTTCTGCTCCCTAGTGACTGCATTCTTAGCCAACCATTTCTTCTCTATACATTGCTTTTCTTCTCTTTTGCTGCTTGCTGAACCTGGTCCAACCTGCTCCATTTGCCGTCGCTGCACTTGGACTCACTCCGCTCCCCTACCCCCATTCCCACACACCCCAGATCAATTACCTTTATAGCTAACCACGTTAATCCCACTGCTTTGCTTAGCCGACTTACTTTAACCTTAACGTATCTAAACCTTCCTTTCCTACCTTTATCTCCTCCTACCTTTTTAACTCTTTCTATTTCTCTACCCATCTATACTCCTTACCCCTTTACCTCACTTCCTTTTACTCTTACAGCCTCTCTTCTATCCATAACACCTGTTGTCTCTTCACTAATCACCAGCACGTCCATTACTTTTTTCTCATGCTGTCTTCATCTCTCCTTAATATCTACTCTTTTTCTATTTTTCACTAACCTTCCCTCATACCACACTCAAATAATCCACCAACCTTGTTTTCCAACATCATCTCACTTAATCGCCCATCTCCAAAATCACCACTGCTATTCTATATTAGCCTCACTCTTCTTCTGTACAGAATATACTCTGCCCAGAATTAAACAGTCCTCTAATATTTATCTGCTCTACAGGACAAAACAAAAATATATCTCTCCCTCCCTACATTTTCTTATTATTTCCTCTCTGGCTTTATCGCACTTTACTACTCTCTGGTGATATTCATCTTAATCCTGGTCCTCTAACTAACCTACCTGCTCCTTCAACTGCTCCACAAATCCCTCTGTACACTCCTAACCTAAATTCAAAGCATATCTCTTTCTACTCTGTCAACATCCACAGTAGCCTTCACAAGATAACAGAATTTCATTCATAGATAGCCCAATACTCCCCTAACATAGTTACTCTTTCTGAGACTTGGCTTAAACCACACAACTATGATACTGAACTTCTTCCCCAGGTTACAATATTCTACACTTTGATAGAACACATAAAAAGGGAGATGGAGTTGTTATTTTGTACTCAGATCTTCTTTCTCTTAACCCCCCCCCCTTTCTAATCCTCCTCCTTCCTTTTACCCTGCTGAAATTCTTATTGCCAACTTTAAATCTAACAGCCACAAAACCAGTGATGGCTCGTGATATTAGACTGCAGAACTGCAGCCCCCCCCCCCAGCTGTAAAATAAAATAAAAAAATCCATAACTCATGCATGCGTGATTAGTAACTTGAATCTGGACTGCTGTTTAACCAGTCTGGATTCACAAAAAAGGCAGCAGGTCACAAACCCCCCAGAAGTCTATGCAGTTACAAATGCATAGACTGGAAGGGGACTGGACTGCAAGGTCTGCAGGCTGTGCGTGCAGGCACTAGGAAACAGGAAGCATGCATAACGCACATTCCAGCACCAACATGGAGGAGCAGAAATGTTCTTTTACTATGGCAGCAGATCAAGTAAAGCCTGAAGCAGAAAACCGAAGTAGAGCAGATGATTCAGGTACCGAAACAGAGGTAGACAATTGTGTGTGTGGCAACCGAAGCAGAAGATACATGGAGCAGACGATGCAGGTAGTGTGTGTGTGTGTGTGTGTGTGTGTGTGTGTGTGTGTTCGCATACATGTTTTGCACTTCTGCATTATATTATGTATTCTGTTGGTGTCATAGGTTAAAGAAGAAAATCTGCTTACCATTTGGGAATTGTCAAATATCTGGTGCTATTTAGCATTCTGAACATCATTTATTATTTAAATAAAATGGAAAGCTATGTGAGGAAACTCATGGCTGCATGATTACTTGTATTTTCCTTTTGCTATGTTTCCGTTGTCTGTCTTCAGATTTTGATGTGCACACAGCTAAGACTCTGCTTAACTTGAGACATTGCAGAAAATACTGCAGAAGTGCTAATAGAAAGCAGCACTTCCACTTTTCTTCATTAAACCTAGAAGGGATGGTCTGCTAGTAAGCTTAGAGGATCAAGACTCTGAGCTTTTAATGAGGTTCGACTGTATTCCTGGGTTCGATTCCCGCCATCTTCTTTTTCATAGTAGATATTGCTGAGAAGCTCAATCAATGTATTTAAAAGGCATTACAAGCCTGTTCTTGAAGACAGACCCTAGGGCCTAGTAGACAAATAAGCAAACAAAACAGGCTGCAACCCTTATACCTAGTACGCATATAAGCAAACAAACAAAAAAAAGGTGCTGCCGCCTTGTTTGAGCATGGCCTTCTCCCTACAGCCTGTGCTGCAAAAGGCATTCATTCCCTAATCTTCATTGCATTACTGCCTGTCTCCCTAGCCTGAAGTAACTGCAGGAAGAATAACTGCAGTTGTAGCCATGCAACTATCACACTACATAGTGCTGTGTTGTCTTTCCTGGTCTATACAGCTTGTTCATATATCCTGTTGTTACCTTTGCCATGTGTTTACATACTTCATCATGTCCGGGAAACACCGTAAGGATTCTGGACACTGCAAAATGATATATATATGTACATTTGGCCAATAGGACACTGTTATTTTTTGTACAGTGTCACTATAATACCAGGATTGGGGAATATGACTTTCCTCGGTATTGTGAAAGCTCAGCATTACTATATTTAAGTAGCATGAGGTATGTGGGGAGGGGTGCAAGAGTTATGTCTTTCAGCATGTACAGTGGGTATTATGTTTTTTGATGTTGTTGTGTTCATTGATATACTGACATTTCAACACACACATACACTTTTATATATACACATAAATGTATAAAAATATATATGTCTGTCTTTATGTACACCTATTCGTTTATTAATTCATTCATTATTTTAGATCAGATGTGTGAATGGGGAATAATCTTATTGAATTTATTACGGTCACTGTTTTGTGCTTGCCAGTATTAATCACGATGTGGAGAAATAAGAGAAGTACCACAGATCTGCATTAATCATCAAAGCCAAAGTTGTTACAGGTTTCCAGTTTATGGATCCTACTGGTATTCTATCTTTCCAGTTTATGGATCCCATTGGTATTCTATCTCATTATTTTAGCTGGACAAAAATTAATGATAAAAGTGAAAAAAACTTGCATGCATGAGGTGTGTGGAGCAGAGTGATAAAGAGGGAGAAAAGAAGGGGACCTAATATGGAGCCTTGAGGTACACCAAGGGTGATGGGAAGAAGGGACGAGAGTGCTTGTCCAGCTAAAATAATAAGACAGAATACCAATGGGATCCATAAACTGGAAAACTATACCCGTAAACTAAACAGAATGCCAATCTGTCATGTGTGGTCCATAACCTGTGCAGTAATCCTTTAAGCAATTTATCTTGAGCTTGTTTCTTGTTTGCTGTTCATTTTTTACTTTGATCTTCCCCAATGAAATAAGTAGATAGTTGTTGTCAGGCAGTAGGTCTTTTTTGGAAAATAAACATTTTTACAAGTGGGGGTATCACAGAGATTGCTGCTTTCAGCATGTTACTTGCTACTTTTATAAAGCTGAATCTAAACTATAATTAGAACTGCAGTGCAAGAAGAAGTGGTTTGAGTTGAGTGCTGTTTGTTTTTTTATACTTGATTTTGACTGACATTCCAGTAATGTATTTAAAAGGTTATTTATGTTTTCATGCTTCACAACCTTTTTGTTTCCATCTAGATATTAAGTAGGCTGTCATGTAGCCAATGCATTGAAATATTTTTTCTTCTACACTTCATTTTGTCTTGATTGGACTCTTGTAATGATGGTTTGGAACCCAGGGCAGCGTATTTAATTAAAGTTCCAGTTGTTGTGGTTTTGAGCATAGCTATACCTCTTTCTAGTTGGTACCACCCCTTCCCATTGGCCCCACCCATTCAGCTGTCTTTGCAGCCCCCCTTTGATTTGAAGTCACCAGCTGCCACTGCACAAAACCATAACAATAGTTGTCATTTACATATCACCTGGTGATAATATACCCCTACTTGAACAGATTCTCAATTGGATGTCAGACCATATACCTAATGAGGCCATAACACTTGGCGATGTTAATATAAACTGGTCTACTCTCTGCTCTAACTCCCCTACCAACTGTATTAACCTTTTTGGCTACATGCAACTTATCTCATCACCCATCTTCCATCATAAACTTACCAATTCTAGTTCTATTATTGACTGGATTTTAGTCTCCAACCCTAAACTGTATCATAACCCTGAAACAATACCTGACTATCAGCGTCCACTGTCCTATTCATATTCTTCTATTCTCTCCCCACATTTCTAGACCCCATAAATTCAAAGAATGCCGAAAACTAACTACCTTTAACCCTGTGACTTTCAACAATGCTCTCTCATCTACAGATTGAGCCCCCCCCCCTCTTTATCTTACCTATTGATGAAGCTGTGTCACATTTTCACTCAATTTTCCTTAACATACTCAACTCTCTGGCTCCTCCTAGAACTTAAATCCCACAACTCCCCCTGGTTAAGCTGCTTTACTCAGTCTCTTATACTAAAAAGAGACTCTGCCTGGAAACTTTGATCCAAGACTAAATCTCCCTGTAACTTTCAAAGATATAGAGAACTTCATAAACTCACAAAAAAATATTAATAATGATAAAAAAAAATTCTACCTTGTACCTCAGTCTACACAATCTAGAAATCCTAAGATTACATTTTACAGACATCATGGCAAAATTTCAAGATAGTAGCCACCAAACATATTCTAGCACATAAATTTCTAATTAGTGATCATAAGAAAGAAAAATGTAAACAATAAAAAAAAAAACAAAAACATTGTTTTGTATTTATTTAAGTAAAAGTTCCATTCCCACTAAGGAAAACTGAATAACTGTTGAATTTTATTGAGATAAGTCTTATATTATATATGGTTCTTTTTTCTTTTTTTTTTTTTTTTTTTTTTTTTATAGGTATGTATATATGTATATGATATGTATGTACTGTTGTTCATGTGTATATTGTAAGTAGTTGGTAGTAGTGTATTGTATGTTTGAAAAAAAAAAAATAAATAAAATTTATTGAAAAAAGAAATCCTAAGATTACATAAGAAATACTCTACCCAGGCAATCCTTCAACACCTAATCCCTTTCCCAACAATACACCCTCTGAAACTACATCCATTTTCAATTCTTACTTCACTGGCACCATAAGCAAACTTTCACAGGCTTTCAACCCAACTAATCTCTTACCACCTACAGCTCCCCATCAGCAACACCCCCCTTTTCACTAATGCCAGTTCCTACATGCTACATTAAAAAACTTCTCCTCAAACTTAAAACCCGCTCCCCATCTGCTGACAATCTTCCATCTTTTTTCCTAAAAACTGCAGCTACATCTATGGCATACCCTGTCCCCATCCTTATAAACTGCTCTATCGCTGAATCTACTGTTCCTTTTCTTTGGAAATAGTTCTATACTATACCTATTCACAAAGGTGGAAATTCCACAGATCTTTCTAACTATTGACCTATTGCCATACTTTATCCCCTCTCATAAATGCTTGAACACTGTATTCATAAACAACTCATGGCCCACATTACTAATGGGAACCTGCTCACTCCTACCCAGCATGCCTTCCTCCCACACCACAGTACCAGTACTGCTCTCATTTCCTGTAGCAATACCACTTCCCTTGCTAGAGATAACAATAAACTTGTTTCTTGCCTCTTTATAGATCTGTCAAAAGCCTTTAATACCATCGCCCACCCTATACTCCTCTCGAAGCTGTCCCAGCGCAACCTTTAAACAGCAACAATCTCCTGGTTTAAGAGCTACTTTTCTAACTAGCAGTAGTCCATAAAATGGTTCTCTGCTATTTCTCCATTTCTCCCCATTAATACTGGCATCCCACAAGGCTCTATTCTTGGATCCCTTCTTTTTAATATATTTACTAATGAATTACATAAATCCTGCCCCAAGTCTTCCCTCATACAGTATGCTGATGACTCTATTATATCTACAGCTGACAGTCCAGCAGAACTACTTACCCTCACACAAACTTCATACATTCTTACTGAAACATGGCTTACTAACAACCAACTAATACTCAATCCTAAAAAGACAAAACTCTTACTTTTCTTCCCTAAACCTCTCTATCACCTCAAATCATCATTTAACATCTTTTCACTAAACAATACTAACATCATCCCTGTTAGCCAGACTAAGCTCCTTGGAGTAGTCATAGATGACCAACTGAAATATGACCTTCATATACATCACTCTATTAAGAAAACTCACCAAATGCTTGGCCTCCTATATAGAAATAAAAGATTCCTGACCCCTGAATCCAGAATCTCACTAGCCAATGCCTACCTTCTTCCCAACCTTTTCTACAGCTCACAAATATTTACAAATCTTCAGTCTTCTCTTATCACTAAACCTGAATCTACCTATAACAAAGTAGCTAGATTTGCTGCTAATCTGCCATCCAAATCTCACCACTGTCATCCCCTCAGGTCATTCAACTGGCTACAGTTCCCTAACCAAGTCAGAGTTACTCAAATGCTCGTCATCCACTCCATCATCAATAAACCTTCTTCCTGCCCTAGCATTTCATCACTAGTTTCTTTTTATATCCCTTCCCAACCTCTAAGGTGCTCTGTTCAATACTTGTTACAGATTTACAAACCTAAAAAATCTGATGGAGAGAACCTATATAACTACTCACCTGCTGTTCAGTGGAACAAGCTTCCTATGACCTTCAGAAGCACACCTCAATTCCACAAATTTAAGAGATCTCTCAAACAATATCTAAACCAAAACTGGATACGTGACTGTGACCACCCTACCTGAAGACAGTCCTTACTCTCACTTCTTTTCTTTTTTCTTCTCTCCTTCCTAGCCCCGACGTCTCCCATTACTCGTTGTTATGCTTTGTTTGTTTCTCCACCTGTCCTGCTTCTTCAGCCTAAGAGTCACGTTACTCACTTTCTACTGCTGCTCCTCTTTACATTTGATTTCTGATGCATGATATCCTAAACAACTGATCAACTTATTCAACTTCATTATCTACTATTCTTTGTCTGTTCCACTTTTATGTGTTTCTTGTCTCTTTTATCATTAAGTTACAGACTGTTAACCTTACTGTATTTTTACATTTATTGCAACATGTATGTATAATTTACAGCTGCACTGTGGAGCTTTTCTCCCCAGGCCTCCGCTGAAAAAGGGCTTTGTCCCAATTGGACTATCCCGGTCAACAAATGTAAAATAAATAAAATAAATAAATAGATTTGTATGATGAACAGCAATGATTCACTTATTTGCTCCTAACTGATTACTTCTACTGATGGGCCACATCATAGACATTTTGTCAAACAGTTTCAGGGCTCACTGCCTGACTGCAATGCTAATGAGGTAATTTATGGTAAAAGTCTCTGAATCACACATGTAAGGTAATGGACTGTTCATTAAGGCTTGCTGTGCTTGACTATATATATATGCGTAAATTACTGTAATGGAGTGAAGCTTGTGCCAGACTATATCTATCTATCTATCTATCTATATATATATATATATATATATATATATATATATATATATATATATATATTGTGTGTGTGTGTATGTGTGTGTGTAAATAAGGGTGATGGACTGTGCAATAAGGCTTGTGCCTGACTATACATATGCGTAAATGATTGGGATCGAGTGAGACTTGTGCCTGACTATACATAGGTGTAAATGAGTGTGAAGCACAATGCACATATAGGCAGACCATTACTCCTAAGGGGCTGCAGTTTATTAAGCAGCTTTACATACACTAGGGACACTATTGTGCAATCAGAGAAAGGGACATCAGTTGCAATGGATACATGCATTCCAGATGGCATGTCTTTCACCTTCCCAAGTACCTCCCTACCATGTTTTGTAGTAGTACCTGGTTATATGATGGTATTAAGCTCCACTGACCTGCCTGGCTGCCCATCAATGTACATCACATGATACCCACAAAGTGTGAACCTGCTACTGTTTTCCTCTGCACCATACTCTCCAAAGTGGCTGCAGATTCTGGTGGTGCAGCGTGTGGAACAGCTTCTATGTGGTACAGGAAGGAAACACAAAATGTTATGTTGTCCCATCTCACCTTCATTCTTGCTGGTTGTGTCCAGAGCCAATCCTCAGCTCCGACTCAGCCAATTTACTATAGCTCGAGAGCTTTTACTGGCTCAAGGCTAACCCCTATCCCAACATGCCTAGTGGTAGTTATCTAGATCTCGTTTGCCACTCACAGAGTCGACATTGTGACTACTGGCTCAAGCTAAGTACTTTGTGCTTTTTTTCACTTTATTGTTATCCTTCTCAAGGTTTTGTGGTTGTATTAACTCATTAGAGCATATACTATTCCCTGTTAATCTAACAACCCCTTCCTCTTCTTGTTGTGGGTGTGTTTTGGCCATTGTTTTCTCCTCAGGCCTTGTTTTCCCCTTCGAGCCCATTTAAATTAGAGGGTTTGTCTTCTTTTTCCCCACCCTTTCTGGAATAGCCATTTAAGTTAGAGGCTCTCCTATTGGGGGAGTCGCCGTTTAAGTTAGAGGCTCTCCCCCTTTTTCTTCTCCCCTTTAAAAAAATGTTTTTCCTTTATTGTTGTTTGGGCTAGCCATTACAGGCTTGTAGTAGTTAGTTGCTGTGTGCTGTTAGCTTATAGCTTTGTTATTTTCTAGTACTGTGGAAAATTTTTTTCTGTCAATTATCCACTATGTCCAAAGAGTTGAAACCCTCTGGGTTCAAAAAATGCAACTCGTGTTGCCAAAAAATGTCCCTTACGGATGGGCACACGAGTTCTGTATATTGTTTAGGGGCTCTTCACCTGCAGGACTCATGCTCGATCTATCATGCTTTCAATTCCAGAGTCCTGCAGGAGAGAAAAAATAAGCTAATTTTGCATGGCCTCCTGAAGAACCCTCAGGATTCTTCATCTCAGTGTCCTCAGCCAGCTAAAGTGTCTGAAAAACCCACTAAGCCATCGGTTTTGAGTTTGGAACAGACAAAACACACTGAAAAACCTTTGGCTCTGTCAGCTCCAAGCATTGGCTCTGACAAATCTAAGTCTCTGGCGGCTCCATCTATGTCCAAGGAGCCAGTCCAGACCCATAAGAAAACAAGGTCTCCTTGTTTGGAGCCAGTAAGCTCTGCTCCACAATCTCCGCTGCTGCAGCCTGGAGCAGGAAGTCACTGGTCCTCTTTGCACTCCTCTCAGTCCTCCAGGCTTTCAGAGCATGATGTGGAGAGAATGGTCAATAGGCCCCTCAAGTCACAGGTACTTTCTAAATTACTATTGAGCCCAGCCCATAAGGAATTGGCTCCTTTGGCCCATCCAGCTTCATCATCAGTTTCTCCTCTGGCTCTCTAGAGCTCGGAGCCGGAGTGCATGCAGGTCATGGTGGTGAAACCGTCCTCTCAGGTTACTTCTCCTTTATCAGTTCCGACACCCGCTTTGATCTCCTCGATGTCTCAGTCCATCGAGGGATCTGGGTGCCAAAGCTCTCTCACCGGCTCCAAGGGGGGAAGTGATATCGGACCCTTGTCCGATCCCGATCTCCCTCTCAGAGCTTTGGCGCCGGTGAGCTCGGCTCCCACATCAGCCTCGGAGCCATCTCTCTCAGTTTGCAGGAGATCTCTGTGCTGTTCGGAGCCAGGGGGCTCCTTCAACTCAGGACTATGGCACCTTCAAGGTGATGAGAACCATGCTGTCTCCTGAAACTGCTCCACCCTCAGCTGCATTGGCTCCTTCTCCCTCAGTCCCTGTGCCTGCCTTTGACCCTCCTCCTGCCTCCAAGCATAGGGAACCTGTGCCCCAGGATGTCCCATTAGGTGACCCCTACCTCTTTCAAGACCTCCCCCGAACATTCACAGGAGGTCCCTCAGAAGAAAAGATGTAAGAGGAAGCATCTAGACTCCCCTGAGTCTATCACCTCAGAACAGACTTGGATGAATCAGAAGGGTCCCCACGGTCCCTCTCTGAGGATGTCTCCTTTTCAGACATCTTGGAAATCCTTAGACAGAGGGGTGGCTGGAAGTCCCTAGCCCATTCTGAGGATGAGTCTGTCTACCTGGATGCATTTGGTTCCCGACCCTCCACCTCTTGGGTGTCTCTGCCTTTTGACCCACTTTTGTCTGTAGTGGGTTGAAAGGCATGGAGCGCTCCAGAGACCATAGAACCAGTTCCGAGAAGACCCAATAAATTTATTACTGCTCCTGAGGATATGTCCTTCCTTTACAAAGGGGTCCCTGTTGATGCCATGGTGGTGGCAGCAGCCAGTAAGAAGGAACTTGCGGAAACGTCATCTGTCCATCCGCCGAACAAGGAGTCTCGTACGATGGACAGGTATGGGAAGTGTACGTATTCTTCAGCGACCTTTACTCTCAGGTCACTGAATTACTTGTTATACTTCACATGACTTCAGAGGGATCTGAAGGAGCTAGGATATACCCTGCAAGATCTTACAGCTGAAGGAGTTGCAAACAGGGTGGCTTCCCAGCTTGTGACATTAACCTCAGTGGTTAACTCTTCCATGAGGCTCATTTCTTATACGGCAGATGGAGTGAGTAGGGCATTAGGTACCAGAGTAGCTTTGTGGAGACACTCCTGGATGCACCTTTGTCAGTTTGTGGAACCTTTCAAGTTTTCATTTACCAGTACCCCCTTCAATGGCTCGTCCTTGTTCGGGTCTCAGGTAAAAGAGACTCTCACCAGGTGTGAACAGGATGGCAAGACTCTCTCTCCCATGGGAGTCCATTTTTCCACTCCACCTAGACCCTATCCTAAAGGTCAAAAGAGTGGAAAGATGTGGTTCTAAAAATGCGAGGGAGCTTTGCCTGACACACGTGGAGATTTTTTCCCCCAGGGGCAGATGGGGGAAACAACAACAGAAGATGCCACCCATGAGGCAGAGGGGGTCTGCACCAGCAGGACAACAGAGATACATTCTCTGCTAGACCCTTCCAGCACTCTTGAAGGGAGGCCCAACTGTCCACCTTTGGAGGCAGTCAGGGGCAGACTATCACTGTATCCAGCAATCTGGCAAACTATCACAAGAGAAACATGGGTACTGTCGATAATATCCAGGGGTTACAAAATTCCTTTTTCTCAGTTACGCCTCTCAAAAGAAAAATGTTCTATCCCAGATGTTCCACCCAGTCTTTGGGATCATGCAATCCTAGAGATTCAAAGATTGCTAGAAAAAACAGCCATCCAAGAAGTCGCGCAGAACAAATTGGATCTGAAACTTACTTAAGGTTCTTTTTAGTTCCAAAAGAGACAGGGGACTGGAGACCCATTTTGGATCTCAGCAAGCTAAACCAATCAGTAAAAAAGATGAAGTTCTGGATGGTAACACTGCAGTCCATTCTTCCCTTCTTGGGTCAGGACAATTGGATGTGCTCCGTAGATCTCTAGGACATGTACTACCACATAAAATGGACAGGCAATCCAGTAGATTCCTACGCTTCTGGCTGGGAGCCAGTCATTATCAGTTTAGATCCCTGCCCTTTGGTCTCACTACAGCCCCCAGGGTGTTCACCAAGTGTATGGCAGTGGTCACAGCTCACCTGAGGCATCTAGGATTCCAGGTGTTTCCATATCTAGACTGGCTCCTCACTGCTACCACCGAGTATTAACTGATCAAAGCACGTGACTACACAATCCAAACTTGTTCCCAGTTAGGCATCACCATAAACTACAAAAAGTCTGCCTTGTTGCCTTGTTAGTCTATTACCTTTATAGGGGCAGACTAAGATACAAGACGCATGATAGCAAAACTGCCTCAAGACAGGGTGTTAACCATTAAATTTTTGTTTCTCATAAAAAATACGTGAGTTCAGGCAAGAGAAGTTTTACAAGTCTTGGGCTCAAAGGCTGCTGCAATTACACTAGTTTCTTTGGCACGCTTCCACATGTGGATTCTGCAGTGGCTTATTTTCACTCAGTGGTCTTTCCAGGATTTACCAATGTCACACATGATCTTGATCATGGAAACTTGCAAAAAGGACTTAGTATGGTGGCTTGTCTCCCCCCAGGTGACTCTGGGAAGACCCTTTCAAGACCCCCATCCTGTAGCCACAGTGACCATGGATGCCTCCCAGATAGGGTGGAGGGCATTATCTGGGACAGACTGTCCAAGGAATGTGGCAACCTCACAAGTACCATTTGCACATCAATGTTCTAGAGATGAGAGCAGTGCTTCTGGCGTTGCAAGCACTTCAAGATTCTCTACCTACCAGGACCATTGCAATTCAGATAGACAATATGTCACTGGTATGGTACATCAACAAGCAGGGCGGAACCAGATCTTACCCCTTGTGTCAAGAGGTGCTTCAAGTATGGCAATGAGTGATGTCTTCTCAATGTTTTCTGATTGCGACGCACATTCCAGGAAAATCCAATGTGATAGCGGACATGCTCAGCAGGGCTATCCTCATGCCTCACGAGTGGTCCCTGAAGCAAGAAGTTGCGGACTTAATTTTTTGCAAATGGGACCAGCCATGCTGTGATCTTTTTGCCACTCCCCTCAACAACAAATGCAGCAGCTACTTCGCCCTAGTCCCCCCTCTGGGACAGTCACCCAGGGATGCACATGTTTATGATTGGCCTCATGCCTTTCCACCTTTCCCTCTAATTCCAAAGGTACTTCAGAAAGCAAAGTTGTTGGGTTGCAAACTCAGCCTCATTGCTCCTTACTGGCCTCATCAGATATGGTTCCCGTTTCTGTACCATCACCTTCAAGTGGAGCCTTAAATACTGGACCCAGTTCTGGACCTCCTGATGCATTAGTCGGGTGGGCTTCATCCTTCCCTACAAACTCTCAAGCTGACTGCTTGGTTCCCCCATTTCCAATCTTAGCCAGGCTCCCAAACATTTACCCAGCTGTACAACACATCCTAGTTTCCTCCCACAAGCCCACTAACAGGAGGATTTAGATTAGCAAATGGAAGAGGTTCTCTTATTGGGTGAAGAGTAATGACATTGATCCCTTCACTGCTCCTGTTCACAAGATTCAAAACCTTTGAAAGAGGGGCAGCTGCTGCTACTGTTAGGGTCCAACTAGCTGCCATCTCCAATTTTCACGTAGGAGACTTGGGCTCTAACATCATGTCCCATAAGTTGTGCAGAGTATTCTTACGAGGTACAACTCTTTCATGGCCCCCGGTAAGAGAACCCTCCCCTGGGACCTAAACTTGGTTTTAACTTCTATGGTTCTTCCACCCTTTGAACCAGTAGCATCTTGTACCCAAAAATTTCTATCGTGGAAAACCCTTTTCTTGGTTGCTATCACCTCAGCTAGACGGGTTTCTGAATTACATGCTTTGTCTATTCACCCGCCATATCTTTTTTTTTCACAAAGCTAGAGTCTCTCTTAGCACCAATCCTTCCTTCTTGCCAAAGGTATGTTCAGAGTACAATATAAATCAGTCCATTGAGCTTTCTGTATTCTTCCCCAATTACGGCAACAAGGCAGAGTATAGACTCCACCAACTGGATGTCCACAGACAATTACGTTTTTATTTACATAGGCCCAAAGACCTTAGAAAATCAGACCAATTGTTTGTATCCTTTGCTGACAATAAACAAGGTTCTCCAGTTTCAAAAGTGACCTTATCAAAATGGCTGTCAGACACAATCAGTTATTCATATGATTTGCATAAAAAGATGCTCCCAGGAAGGCCCACAGGACATTCAACCAGGCCTTAACCACTTTTGTTGCCTTCCAAGCTAAATTGCCTTTAGATTCAATCTGTCCAGCAGCAACATGGGCAAATCCTCATACCTTTATCTCTCATTACAAAGTGGGTGTGCTCTCCCGGAATAGGGCATCCTTTGGTTCCACGGTCCTGAAGAGTTTGTTCAAGTGAGCCACCCAAGAACCAGGCACTGGGAACATGGTCCCAACCAGCAAGAATGAAGGCGTGATGGAACAACATAACATAAAGAAGTTATGTACCTACCATAACATTCCATGTTTGTTGTCCTTCATCTCGCCTTCCTTCTTGTGCCCCCCTTCCCTCTTCCTGTAGAAGTGTTCCTTTATTGGTTACACTGGCTGAGTTTCCTGCTGACATACCAGGTTAGTTAACCATGCCTTGTTTTTCCTCTTTCCTTCTTATCTTAAATGCTTAAGAGCATAGTAAAATGTGTTTTTTACAATGAATGTCTATTGTGGGCTATTACAAATGAGTTCTGGGTAGCTACCACTAGCCATGTTGGGATAGGGGTTAGCCTCGAGCCAGTAAAAGCTCTCGAGCTATAGTAAATCGGCCGAGTCAGAGCTGAGGATCAGCTCCGGACCCAACCAGCAAGAAGGAAAGCGAGATGAAGGACAACAAACATGCTAACTTTATGGTAAGTACATAACTTCTTTTTTTTTCTCTTCCTCTGGTAGTGCCTTACAGAGTGGTGAGTGATGCTACAGGCATCACCACTCCGGTGGGCAGTACCAGCTTTGGTACAGTAACCTGAAGAGGTACCAGTGTGAACTTCTTAGCCAGTGAGAAGAGGAGATTAGTGAAAGTGCACCAGAGTTTTACAGTAAGTTGTAATGGCAGTTGATTACTTGAGATTAGAGAAATGGGTAGAATTTAAACATAATACCCTGCTAATACCCTGCTAGAGAACAGATGTTGTCCAGTGGGGTATTAATAATGTATGAGGAGAGGCCTGTATCATGTCCATAGCTTCACAGCAGAATATTAAGCTGTTGTGGGGAACAGGCTGACAAGAGAAAAAAAAGGCCACCATATTTTTATACGCATTAAATACTGCAATTTAGCAAGTGTGGAAATAAGGAAATAAAAAGAAAAATAAAACAAAAGTAATGTGTGTGCGTGTGTGTGTGTGTGCGCGTGTGTATATATATATATATATGTGTGTGTGTGTGTGTGTGTGTGTGTGTGTGTGTGTGAGTGTGTGCGCGTGCATGTGTAAGACAGACAGACAAAGACATAAACAGAGAGAGAGGCAGACAGACAGAATGAGAGGGAGGACAGGAGAGAGAGAGAGAAACTTTCTCTTAGTCTAAATGACCACTTACACTGAGAGCAGGTGTTTTGGAATCTGGTCCCTGTAATAAGCCTGTTTATAGAGAGGCCTTACACTGAAGTAAGTCACCTGAGAGTTGGCCTCATCGAACCAGGGCAGATGTACACAACACCAACTGTTTTGTACCCTGGCCATTTGTGTGTGCATACAACTTAACATCTTCCTTCATCAGTTCTGGACAAACTCAACAATAATGGAGTACAAAGACTCAACATCAAAGAAAATGTTTAAATATTATCCTAATTCACTTAAAAAGCTGACAATCAGGGATGCTCTGCTAAATCAGAACAAACTACCTATCTATATTAAACAAAGCTCCTCATTAGCACTCTTCAAGAAAAATCTTGATGATTGGATGGGAAATAGGAAATTCACCCTGGGGATCACCTCTGGGGCTCTGCTTGACAGGAGCACAAGAAAATTTTCTTGGGTGACAAAAGCCAAGGTACCGTTTGGCTAGGCTTATATAGGCCCTAGGGCCAATAGCCTAGTACCTACCTATGAACCTATGAACAACAAAAGAGGTTTTGCTTCAACATTCTTTTTATAACAGCAGGAGGCATGTGAAACTATAATGTCTGGATTTATTGACTTCAAGAGATTTACCAGAAATTCATACACTTTTCATTCAACAGAACAAGAATATGAGGCAAAATCAGGGATGCTCTGCTAAGTCAGAAACAGCTGAGAGGTAAATATGTGTGGGTGGGGGAGTTAAAATCTCTTGCACTGTGTGTATTTTTTTCATTCATTTGATCTCAATGAGACATATGATGAATACACTAATTGTTGGGCTGAAGGAGGGGCATGGTGGTGCAGAAGATAGTATTATTGCCTCACAGCAAGATGTTCTCTAGTTTGATTCTCAGTTAGGGTGCTGTGAAGAATCTGCATGTCCTCCCTGTGTTCGCAAGGATTTTCTCTAAGTATTCCCGTTTCCTCCCGCATTCTGAAGGCATACAGTAGGTGAAATGGACACACTAAATTGGTAATGGTGTATGGGGGGGGTGGAAGACCATCCATGGTACAGCTAGTCATCCGGAGATGTGAATATTGTCTGCAGATGACTTTCACCGTTGATGTGACACCATGACCCCACATGCAAAAATGGGAAAAAGGTTTGTGTGTGTGTGTGTGTGTGTGTGTGTGTGTGTGTGTGTGTGTGTGTGTGTGTGTGAGAGAGAGAGAGAGATACCTCTCAACCTCATAACATAAGAAATCTGGACAAAGCCACAAATAATGGTGGAACAAATACCCAAAAATAAGAACATGTGTGTGTGTGTGTGTGTGTGTGTGTGTGTGTGTGTGTGTGTGTGTGTGTGTGTGTGTGTGTGTGTGTGTGTGTGTGTGTGTGTGAGAGAGATACCTCTCAACCTCATAACATAAGAAATCTGGACAAAGCCACAAATAATGGTGGAACAAATACCCAAAAATAAGGACATATTTTAAATATTGCTCTTATTAGCTTAAAAAAAGTTCCTAGAATAAAAGGTCTTGTGTTACCATGCTTTTTCTGAAGGCTACAAAGTCTGAAAATCAAATGTCTGTTATTATTTAGTGACTTTAGACTCCAAGTGATTTGCCAGAAAACCACAAATTTTGTAAGGATAAGACCAAATATATGAGGCAAAAATCTGGACAGTAGAGAGGTACATTATTAAAACGTTACATGATGTATATCTATGAATGTAAACTATGTCCTCCAACAACTACATTGTTTCTCCACCTAACATTTCAAAGTTGCTGTAATCTATTTTACTCAAAACCAGATAAAAAATGAATGAACACCAGTGGAAGCAATAAATCCAAACACAGGACCGTAACTGAGTTAATAGTTAAGCGCTTTCACTCACTTTAATCAACATGAGCTTCTTCAGAACAAACAGTTTTCCATTTCAAAATGCATTTATAAACTGTTGTCAATTAAATCACATGACATTCTTAAAGAAATCTAAACACATAAAAAAAAAAAAATTTAAAATAACCAATTTAAATACAATAATCTAATATGATGTATTATAATACATACAGTATTAAGTAATAAAATAAGACACATTATTGTACACTAAAATAATAGTTAGTATTTTTTTTTTATGTGTTTAGATTTCTTTTAGAATGTCATGTGATTTAATTGACAACAGTTTATAAATGCATTTTGAAATGGAAAACTGTTTGTTCTGAAGAAGCTCATGTTGATTAAAGTGAGTGAAAGCGCTTAACTATTAACTCAGTTACGGTCCTATGTTTGGATTTATTGCTTCCACTGGTGTTCATTCATTTTTTATCTGGTTTTGAGTTTGTTTTATTTCTATTTTGTCTTTGTAATCTATTTTACATCAAAAATATAAAAAATAACGATAATTTGCATTTTTTTCATTACTGCTCTTTAGCCACATATTACAACCATGACTTAGTACTATAATACATATTCCTCGGTCATTTTTACATTTGAGTATTGTATTTATTACTGCTATTTTAGCCACTTATCACAACCATGGATTGCTGCAGTTAGACATATTCACTAGTCATATGAGCAAAATTACATCTCCCCTCCCAGCTTCAGTTTACCAGGCTACAGTACTGACCCACATGGACATTTTTTGAGACTCACCCCAAAAGCACTATCTGCTTAAATATCTTTCTTGTAGTCACACAGTAGGAGCAGGGCGGCCACGGTGGTGCAGCGGTTAGCATTGCCGCCTCACAGCAAGAGGTTCTCCAGTTCAATCATCAGCTGGGGTGCTTTCTTTGCAGAGTCTGCATGTCCTCCCTGTGGTTGCGTGGGTTTCCTCCAGGTGCTCCGGTTTCCTCCCACATCCCAAAGACATGCTGTAGATGGATTGGACACACTAAATTGGCCCTAGGTGTGAGTGTGTGCATGTGTGTCCCTTCTGTGGAAGGTTGGGCTGGCAACTCGACACTGTAAAACTCCACTGCCAGTCATGAGTGACAGTAATCCGCTGTGGCGACCCCTAACCGGGGAAAGCCGGAAGAAGAAGTCACACAGTAGGAGCAGACGATTCAAATCCTGGACTACAGAAACCAATTTGTTACAAACTGCAATGCATTAGCGTTCTCTACTTACGCCAGACATTATCAATCCAGCTAACTCATTATTTAATTAAGCAACTAACCACATACATTCAAGGGGCATCATAGCACATAAATATGGTTTTGGTTTAAGTTAATAACAAGGGTAACTAATGTGGCATTCTGTAGCCACATATGTTTTATTTTAATTTAAAACCATAAAACTGTATTCGGTATAAGTCTGTCTTTTTAGATTATCTTGGATCTTTGCCATACTTAGTAGATTTCTCTGTTTCACATACTTTCCATAGTTTCATAGGTTCATAGATATTTACTAGGCTATTGGTCTGTGAGGACGTTAAGTAGTCCTACCTTGCATTCCCTTGGTAGTTTTTAGCCCTTATGTTTTGAGAACAAATAACCCAGAGACAGGCGGAACAAGGGTATGTTTTAACATTTACATGCCCAAGCAGAGGCAAGCAGAACTAAATGCAGGGTTTCAGGATATAGCTTGTTAGTAGTTTTTGCATTCTCTGCTACACTGTTAGTTAAGCGTGTGCCATATTTTATTTTTATATATAGCAGTTAAAAGGCATGTATGCACTGTTCATAAAAATAATTTAAATATCAGCCCAAAACAATCCACTACATTGTACATATAAATCTAGCATTGTGAAATATCTGTGTTTTTACAAGAAAAAGAACTTACCTGAGACTAAGGGTTACTGACACACAAATATATAATTACTGTCACTCAGAAAGGTTAACATCTGCATATTTTTGCTGATATTATTGCCCATCTCTTCTCAGTATTTAATGCCAAACAAAATGACAAAAAATGCTTGTAAACTTCAGACTACACTCCAGCAGCAATGCCTTTCCCTGCTTCCCTTCTACAATCTCATGAATCATCCCCTTCACTAAGGTTGACGCAGAATGGCCCAGCTCTGTTTCAAGTATGTAAAGTGAAGTCAGGTAATCATCTCTAGAAAATGGCGAAGGCTGAATCCTGAGCCTGATATCACATGTTGGCTGCAGTCTGGTACCACGTTCATGTGTCCCTCATATACAGTGGCACACTGTGGTATAGGTACATATGCAGTCATGTACCACACAACTGTTGCCACTGTAATCACATTGAGGTGTGTCACTTGCGATGCCTCACTGTGTCACTAAGCCTTACTTTGGTAGATATTTTGTGGCAAACAGGCCTCCCATCCTTTCATCCTCTTTCTTCAGTGGACAATAGTATCCCCAATTAGCCCAGATGAGTGCAGAATTTAAAGAACATTGTGTCCTAAATGCTGCAGACAGACTCAGACCTGCAAGAGTATTCTGTGTTTAAACAGTGAGATTCAAACAAACAGATTCTGCATGGTAAGAAGACTGCATTTATTACCGTGGTCCATCTGTTAATGTTAAAGCTAGTGGATTGAGGAATACAAATTAGAAAGCCTGGCTTCTAGATATAGCTAGTAGCAGGTTTTTCTCTAAACCAGTCTGATTGCCAGTGGATCTATAGAACCAGATGTTGCCAGAACATTTCTTCCGTTATTTTTGCATATTTTACAGTTCATTCTTAACAACTTGGTGACTAAGTTATCATGCCTTCTATATGGCATTTTATGATCTATCTCGTCATTCACTCCGCAGTGTAATCTAAAACGTGGCTAAACGTATCACTAAATCAGTTCAAACATCTTGGCCTTAAATTACTTGTCACTTGACGATATAAACTATAACTATGACACTGTTACCTGTGGCCAAGAAAGTGACTGTGATGTCACAAGCAGAGTATGATGATATCTGGTGATGAAACCCAGAAAATAGGACTTGCTGAAATAATTAAAGAAAAAAATCTTTCTTTATGCAGATGACTTCTTCATTGAAAACGATAGTATCTGATACACAATGGCAACAACCAAGATTAGTTTCAAGTTAGCCAAGATAATACATTATTATAAAATACGAATACAGCAATTAAAAAAAACATACTTGGATAAGTTTGGACTTGAAAATAGACCTGTCAGATTATTATGAATTATTGTACAGGTGATAAACACAGCATATTACTTAAGACAAATGAACATTAAGTCTAAATCTCACCTCCTCTTTCTGTGTATAGAATTAACAAAAATAAAAGATATATGCATCATTTTTTTACCAAATTTCCTTCCCCGGACAAAATAAATGTTTTTGTTGGGTTTTAATTCTACAGAACAAGAAAAAGAAAACATTACTGTCTCGTTTCATGCACCCCCCCCCCCCCCAATAATGTGGGCTTAGGCAGACTGAGGAGAAGCTAATTAACGCAAAGAAGCAGGGAAGACAAAACACAATGCTGGGTAATTTATTACACTAAACATTAACTTGAAGAAACCATTTTTTCTTCTTCATCTTTTGTTTTATAAAATATATCTGTCATTATAACTACTGCTGCTTGCTGCCGTCCCTGCTCTCTGACCACTTTGGCATGTTTTTCTTTTTGTCTGACTTTATCATGCTCATTTCTCTGTTTGCATGCAGGTATTATTCCTTTTTACTTCTCTATGATCCTATAACACCTTCTACTTTTATAGCCCAATCTGGCCTTCCCAACACACGTCTATAAAACAAAACACAAAAAAGAGGAGCCAGACTGAGAAACAGCCAGTGAAATTTTGAAAAAGATGCATGCGAAAACAAGAGCTACCTCACTTACATGAGAGCTGCCGGTTTACCTTTTCACCTGAAGTGTACCTCTTCTACAGGTGAATGACTGCCTTCCCTTGGTTTGAAGCCTACATCCCGGCCCTCTCTGACTGAGACTATTCAAATAAGCTGCAGACACTGGTGATGAGTGTTATGGTTGTAAGTACTCCGATGTGATGATATTTGATCTCTCAACTCCCTCCCCTCACCCACAGTCTGCTGGGAGATGACAGATAAAGGAAACTGATCGACAGCTGGAAAAAGAAGCCTGAAACATGTAAACTATTGTAAACACAAGGAGAGGCAAAAGGGATTGCCTAACATCCTCCCTGGTTGAGCTATGCAGTGTATTGTTGTTAATCAGCTACAGGAATCATTTGAGTAATGATTCTGTGCTGTTAAGATATAGAAGATGAATTAGATGAGCACAGATAGCACTGGTCTGGTTTATTTTATACAGTAAAAGTAAGAGAGGAGAAGAACTTTCACTATGGGTCTGTAGCTAAGCAAGTGGTAATAACTATATTACTGCCTGTTGTTACATTCATAAAAAGTGCTCAGAGTGCCACCTGGTGGACCTCATGCAAAACAGCAATTCTGTCTGTAAAGTACTTTGAACTGTTTAAAGACCCTAGAGAATTCAGAACACCTTTTATGTTTGTTTTTCTGCTTACATGTTTCAAAGAAGAATAATCCATATGTCTCCACGGAAAATAACATGATGCATTAACCATGCTTATTATGTTTTTTCCATCATTCCTCATTTCAGGTATTTTTTTCTTGTACTTTATGTCAGTGGGAGAAGTTACCCTGCTCTTAAGGAATGAATAATCAATAAATAATAAAAGACTACCTTGTCTGAGGTGAGCATGTATCTTCAGTGTTTCCCTTGGTTCTCACAAATTTGTCAAGCTATCAGTGAAGAAACAAGAAGCGGTATCCGACAATAACAGTGTCAGTTTAATTTTGTGACAGCTACTATGTATGTCATGGGATTTTATTATTGTGTGTACCTAAATAACAAGGGTAAGAAGAACAAACAGCCCTACTTAATTTGCCTCCTCACTAAGGAGAATGACCCCATTTTCTTACAACATCTTATAAAGCTAATTTAGGTACTATCAAACCGGAAAACAATTATGTAGGTGAGAGTTAACATGCAATGTTCATTATTTCGGTTTCTGACCCTGTTAACCCAGGCTGGGAGCTCAGGAACTCTTAGGGAGTATAGATATGTCTCAGAGTAAAATGGTTTATGGCCACATCCCTGGATTATTTCGCCCTGAGATCCTTACTCCATATTGTTTTTTATTGACTTTCTGCCATTCAGGCTCCTTATTCTATCAATGATGGCTGTATGAGAAGCACAGCCAAGGAAGTCCCGAGCCATAAAGAAAATACTCGCTCAATTCACCCATGTGTCATTTTTATGTATTTAATTCAAGCAGCCTATAGCTTCTAATTTTAAGACTGAAGTTTCAAGAAAATGTTTTTTTTTTCTCATAAAATACTTCATCCAGATGAAAGCATCGCAGAATGAGCTTGCTTATAAAATTCCAGCTATGCAGACTAGGTGGGAGATCTATGTCTGTTTGAATTTAAATCTCTTGTAAACATAGCACCCAAGGCAGAATCCACAAGGCAGCATCTCCCAAAATGTTTAACACTTGTTTTGGAGTTTCTGTAAGACTGCAGTTGGACTAGCCATGTTTCATCATTAACAACTATTTTCTCTTTTCCCTAATGATATACAACCATGGGGTTAGTATATATAAAAATATAAAAGACAGCATGTACGAGGCACAAAGAACCTCACTTGGGGGCAAGGAGGACTTGTTCTCCTGCAAAAAATGAACTGTTTCAGTGATTTTCCCCAAATGGTCCACAGATGTGCAAGTTGAGGAGTTTGCCTCAGGTCAGGTGGCATGCTTGTCAACAGTCTGATTTCTTGCTTTTGCAATGGATCCAGAGTGGAACCTCTGACTGAGATAATCCTGTTAATGGACATCTCCATAACACAGAGTGATTAAACCTTTACAGCACATGTATGAACAGCAGCCTGGGAGCTAAAGGTGCTGATGAGCAAGGAAAGCACTGAGCAGCCAACACTGACTTGTTCATCATGGGAAGGGAGTGACAGTGTGGCACATGATATTTCTGGCACCTCCAGAGAGACAGAGGTGACTACTATACAGCAGACTGACGAAACACCATTACTTGTCCTGTGCCCCATAGTGCTGTTAATTCTGCTATGAGCTGCTGAATGTATTAATTCTACTTTGCCAAGCCAAGTTCATGCAGCAACCTTCACTGAGCAGGTGCATAAATATGCACATGCTCAATGAAGGCTACTGAGCATATGCACAAATATACATACTCACAACAGAAGGCAAAACAAGCCCTTGCATTCTGCATTCATGCATGTTATCCACCAAAGAAGGGAATAATTTTAGAAAAGGAAATCTTCCTCATGGCTCCTTGGATTATAGCCATGCTATGATCAACTCTTACCTCAGTGACAGGGAGGAAATGATCATGGTTGTTTTCAGTGGTTAATGGCAGGCAGGCACAAAATTAGGGAAAATACTGCTGGAAGCCATTCTCTCTTCTAAAACCAATGACCATACCCGAAGGCCTTTAATATGATGGAGGCACCCCTGATAGCTTTAATACTTCTGGGAATCCCCTGTTTTCTGTTATTTTTACGAGAGTCTCGATGACTATTGTGTCCTGTTTTCACTTCTTGATTGCCTTTATATTGGAGGTCCTCCTGGTTCTGTTAACTTTGCCAGGACTTTCTGACTTCTTTATTACTGCTGTAAGTCCCTGAGCCAACTATGATGGGGTGCCCTGAGTCTGTTAATCTGGTTGGGTCCCCTATTTAAGTTAAGCCTTCTAACTATATGATTTTTTTTTAAATCTGAATGAGTCTTCCAACTTTGTTATTGTTGTTGTTGTTATTGTTATATTACTATTATTATTATTATTATTATCAGTTAATTAGCTAGTTAGTTATTACAGTTAATTTTGTTAAAAAAACCTCAACTCCTTTAATTCTATTGAGGGATGTCTGATTTTGTTACTGCATCCAGGCACTTAGCCTTTGCTGATTAGGAGGGTAATGGACAATGGTGACTCCTTTAATCCTGCAATGACAGTGCTGATTCCATTACTTGTCCTGTGCCTGGAGGTGGGCAAAACTGCATATAAGCTTTGCTCTGACTCATGATCCAGCAGGTTAAAAAGCTGAGAAAGAGCTGAGCCACAATCACAATTTTTTTTGAGTAACTGCTGACTCTTGAATCAGACTAGACCTGCAGGCTCAGAGTGCTTTCTATTAGGTCCAGTTGGCACATCTAAGCATTTTGGTTGCCTCGAATTCCAGAAAGGATGGTACCACAGTGCTGAAAAGGTAGAGGCTTTAAGCATTTTGCATGGGAGAGAACTACTGAAAGATGTAGTTGGACAGTTCTTTTATAAAAAGATTTGATTCGCAGCTCATTTTCAGAATGAGGGGTGCAGTCTTTCCTTTACTACAGATTGCTTGCATGCTTAAATGGAGGGACAGGAGTCTGTTTCAGCAAGAGAAAGAGAGATAAGGAGAGCGTGGAAAGCAAGTTTGTTGGAGGGTCAGTATCTATGAAAGAGCAAAGTTTGCCATTATTATTATAATCTGTAGCACCTTCGCAGTCAGAGGTGGTGCACCTTCTCAGAAGAGGCACAGTTCGCTTGGACAGTGTGTTTATTTTGTGTCTAAAAAAGTTATATACAGATTTGTGTTTATTTTTACTGTGAACTGCCTTAATGGAACTGAGGTATGGCTTCTTACACAATGCCATCAAAATCCAACTTTTCACAAGGCTCTTGTTGTCCCATTTAGGCAATATATCTATTTTTTCCTTGAGGGTGTTTGGCCATTTCTTACAAAATGTGGTGAAACCACTGTGCACTAACTCATCAATAAGACAGAAAGGATAAATGAAAATTTTCTACTAGTCAAGGCAACATCACTTTTACTGCATACAGAGTGGTGTACTTGTATAATGTTTTCCCATTTTTCATTGTCAGCAGACCTGTGGTTTGAGCACAGGGAAGGCTTTGGCTGGCTGCAAGCTGTTAGGAAGTGTAGTGAATGTACTGTCGGAATTCATTAATTTGAGTGAATGCTGGTAATGTCAGTGTGTGCTTGGATGTAACAGTATTTTTTTTTAAATAATACCCTCTGGACTTGTAGCTAATGTTCCTCTGGCTTGGCTCTTACTGGGCTCTAACATCCAAGCAAGACCGTTGGCTTGGATCTGACTTGGTTCTTCTTCAAAACTTCCAGGTTTGTCACCTTTACCTGTGCCCCCATATGGCTCTATTAAATCTGCTTGGAGCTGTTGAATGTACTAATCCTACTCTGTTTTTCTCAGAGCAATAAAAACAGTTTAGGAACTCATCAGTATCCGTGTTTTAATTGTCTCAGAAATATTAACAAAATACACCTTTACTTACATTTAGATAACATATTAAATGCCTTATTTTGTCTGCATGAATAAGTAAATGAGGCATTTTTTTACGAATGGAATGCGCTGCATTAAACCAGGAGGTCATTAAGACTGAAAGATTCAATGATCAGTAATTGTTTTGTAATATATTAACGTAGAGCTATT
>NC_056746.1:1389407836-1389412836 GCF_019279795.1 Protopterus annectens | reverse complement strand
CACGTTCTTTCTTTTACAATAAGCATAGAATGTGCAGTGAAAAACTCTTGAAACAACTAAAATATGTTTACAGATTGTCCAACTTGTTAACCAGGGATCATAGAATCATAGGATCATAGGAGGTTACTAGGCTAATGGCCCTGGGGCCCTTATAAGCCTAGCCAAGAGTTTATCCCCAAAAAAAAAACACAGTCAGCACCTGTTGCCCCTGTCAGTGAGGGACACAAGTGGAACCCCTGGGACAAATTTGTGGCTCCCCATCAACTCATCAGGTTTGCGCCTGAAGAGGGTCAGCAAGGTACTCTGTTTGACATGTATGGGATGCGTGTACTTTCTTAATACCATGATTTGAGTACACACTGTCTGCCTGCTCTGGCACTGAATTCTCCCAATAATACCTCACTGCTGCAAACTGTCAAAATAAAACTGATCACTTTATTTCCCATGACTACTTATTGTTGTCTGAGGCAAACTGGCTTCCAGTTATGGCTACAGCAATGCTGCTGTTAAACTTGCTGGTTCTGAAGCTAATGATCAATATTGTCTGGCATCAACAAAGAAATATCACATTTGGAATATTGTATACTCTGTGAGATCAATCAGATTGCAAGTGCCATCCTTTCAATGTCCTGCATTCCATCTACTGGTGAAGAACCATTTCCAGCACAGAATCCACATCATGGAACAGCCTATCACAAGAAATAAAAATATTAGCAACAATGTGGAGTTCGGAAAAAAGAAAAAAGCTTGGAGAACATCTTGAGAAAGATTATAAATATAATTGCTTTCAAACTGTTGAATGGGTGCTTTGATTTCCTGTTGGCATATTGCTATATGCATTCAGTTTTCTATTTTACCTGATGATTCCTGATAATTTTCCCCTTATTACTGCTAATTGTATTCATATATAAAGCATATTTTAATGTACATTTTTGCTTTTTTGCTAACACATTGGCTTGGGCCATGGCTGAAAAGTTTCCTCAGCCCAGTCTGCCTACCCAGTTCAGTTAATACATATGATATACGTATAAACATACATGCATAACTAAATATATAAATGCACAAACAAATGAATATAACCCAGCATTCTTTGATTATTGCATCTGCTGTCCTACTCTACTCCTGGTGATTTAGACTAGGTATGCTCAACACTCCCATATACTTTTTCTGCTCTTTTTTCACGGGTTCAATCCCACATGATACTACATGATAAAGTCACTACCAATATGTTGTGTTTTGTTTTGTTGTTTCCTTCACAGAACTTCAACTGCCACCAATCACATCATATGGCTAGCCTTTCCACATTCTCCCTTACACTGTTTGCCCCAACCTTCACAACCTTTATATCATCAGTAAAAAGGTAGCCACTGTTCTTTCTTCCCTCTGATGTATATGAAATGAACACATTAAGGAATAATGGATCATAAATCATGGACGTGGGAACCAAGGTGTAGATGAGGGCTCTATTACTCACTAGTGTGCTCTTGTTTGCTTATTCCTGACATTGTTCCCCTTACTGTAACCCTTTGTATGTAACATGCTCTTCTAGTTTTCCTACCAGCATCATATATAGGACAAAGTCAAAGGCCTTGCAGAATTAGGTTGTTCCGTAGAAAGTTCAGCTCGAATAAAGACATAAAACTAGATTAGGGCTAGCTGACAGCTCCTTCTGGACATGAACCAAAGATGGCTGTTGTCCTCTAGGAAAGCAACCAGCCTTTCCCACAGGATGCTCCATTATGTTCCTAACCATTGCTGTGAGACTAACAAGCCTTTAACTCTTTGGGTTTTTCAGACACCCCCCCCCCCACTTGTTCAAGGTTACTAGAGTCATTGTCTTTCAGTTCTGCGTCAACAGGGACCTGTTGAGGAACTCAGTCATGTGATGTGGTAGTACACAGACAGGATTCTTGAGGACTCTATAATGAAGCCCATCAAGTCCCTGTGTTCTATTCTCCCTAACGTAAGTTACTTTCCCCACACATAACTCATACTGTCCTGGTGTCAGTCACTTCTGTCCCTACTCTGTCACACCCATCTCCCATCATGGTATACTCTCCATGCTTTAGTATCCATTCACTACCTCAGCATTTTGCCAGTCTTCTACAATCTCCTTCCTCTATTGGTTGTCTCTGGCCAAGAATATCCCGCCCTTCCTTCATTTTGCTATAGAGCTTGTGACGCCCATGCCCTGCCCAACAATCAAGGATCCTCAATTCTCACCACTAACACCAGAGAGGGCATCCCATATATGAAGGAAAGGATAACAAATACACACAGTAAAGTGCAATTTCCCTTAAGAGCACACAGAGATCACAGTCAGTCCAGGGCTGGTCACTCCCTTCCTTTCCAGGTCCCCAATAAGGTCCAGATCTCAGCCTAGCTGGGCAAGCTAAAACCTCCAGCACCCTCTCTGTCCAACCATTGCTTCGTGCCCCTGCCCAAGTAGCTGACACACACACACTTTGAGATAAGAGTTTATACAACCATGCAGACACTCCTGGGAAAGGCTGGCACAGGTTCTCCAGCTGTGCCCCTATTACCCAGATTAAACGGTAGTACCACATGCCACCACTCAGCTAATATTTATCAGCTACTCAAAGGCCCTTAAAAAGGTGTCCAATTATTACTGTGCAATATTATTATCCAATTGATAGTATAACTAAACAGTCAAGGCTTATTAGAGTGACTTGGTACAGTAATCACTATTAATATGCAATGTACTCTAGAGCTTAAAGTATCTCTTCACAAAACAGCACAGTTGAAAGGTTTTAAAATATTTAATAATAAATAATAAAAACACAAGACAATACTTCTTACTACACAGTGTTAGTCAAGAGTTCAGAGATCACAGAGAAATTCTTAAAATAATTCAGTAGTACAGTTCTGACATCACAGAAAAACACTTAGTCTAATCTTTCTAGTTCCTAGCTATTTCTAAAAGAAACCGCAAGTCTAAGATAACTTACATATGAGCAAGACAGTGCTGTGAGTTGGATGGTCAAGACAAAAATGCTTAATCCTCTCTGTTTAAATTTAAATTACAGTTCTGATTTACATTACATCATTCTTCACACTTTCCTGGAGTTCCCAGGCTAACAGAAACTGCATTTACATTCTTAACATCTCCTTTTGTTATTTTGCAGGTGATCAAGAGCAGAGCACTAAAAATACATTTGCATGTTTAAATCTAGCAATTTAACTCTTGGTTAAAACAATAGAAGAATTTTTTCATCTAGACTTTTCGGCACCACTGTCTACATCAAAGGGTCACCACATGCTTTACTTTGGTCAGTAGAGTGTACTGTTGTCACATTTATTTCCAGTACCACATGTAACAGTATTTCTTTACATTTAAGACAAGTCTGTAGTTTACATTTATATTTACAAATGACAGAATTATCTGCAAAATTCTATCTGACTAGGCTGGCAGCCTTCACAGAACTGAAGAAGCCGTTGTTTTCTATCTTAACCCCTTCTACAAACTCCTTTCAGCTTGTGCCTTCCCTGACCTCTTGATTTTTGCCTTTCCATTTGCTTCCCCTTCTCTTATTCTTTTCCTTCTACCTCTCATATGCCCACGTTCCCAAAATCATTAACCTCAACTTTCTGCAAAGCAACATCTGCCTTCTCTTTGTGCTTCTTCACCAACCCCTCATCAACAGCTCTAAATATTGCATTCCTGAACCATTGTTCTTAGCTCATTTACTCCCTCAGTTTGTCCCCAGTTCCCTAATTCATCTCTGACTCTCTCTCACAGATCTTCATGACATGCTACTGTAATATATTCTGAAATACATATTCAGCTATTTTCATAACAAAAATCTACATAGGGAATTTCATGATCCATTAGGTCTCCAGCCAAAGCTTAATGATTTTGTACTATTTCGGGGGGGGGGTACAAGTATAACTTGGTAACATATCTAGTAGTGACACTCTGGATCAACCTGAATAAAACACATCTAAGAGAAAAAATGTACAATGCCAGCAATATGAAACATTCAGATATTAATGTTTGGTTGGCACAGTGGTGCAGTGGTTAGTGTTGTCAACTCACAGCAAGAGGTTCTCTGTTTTGATTGTCCCCTGGGGTACCTTCACTGTGCAGTCTGCATGTACTCCCTGTGTTTGCGTGGGATTCCTACAGGTGCTCCACATTCTAAAGACATGCATCTGGAGCATTTTCCCACGGGCCGCTGAGGAAAATGGGCTTCTGTCCCAGTTGGACTTTCCTGGTAAACAAATGTTAAATAAATAACAGGGATCAACTTAGCACCCAAAAATTAAAAATGAGTTCTATAATGTACCCAAGTCCCCATACAATGGCTTTGCCTCATTAAGCAAATGTAGGCATTGTAAATCAAACAGTGAGGATGGCAAAAACTATTTAAAATGTTTATTAAATTATTACCAATGCAGGCTGCAATAATGCCTCAGAATTACATGTTTTATCTCTAGCACATTTTCAAGGGTTGGGACCTTACAGGTGGGGTCATACAATTCAGCAGTGCTACATTACCTACATGCTTCCATTGAACAGTCCTTCATACTCTATGTATTACAAAATTACCCTTTAAATGGCTTCATAACAATAATGGAGTTGTTGATAATATTGGCACACTCTTTTACATCCTATGAACAATGTTGTCACTTTGTCACGAAGATAAATTCCTTACATCAATGAAAATCATTCAGAACAGACCATGGAACAGATTGCATGGCTGCTAATTGGAGTAAAATGAATTAAAATGTTTCTTGTTCAAGTCAAATATGAAGAATAAGTACTGAACAATGTATTATTTTCTGTCAGTATACTAAGACTACATTTTAAAGTGAGTCACCTATAACAGTTACTCATATCACAGAGGACCTACAGAAATCAATTAAAAGAGTTTGTTGTATTTAAAAAAAAGTTAATTGAACTGCCTTCTTGTTAAAAACAACTGAACAGTGATTACGTCTTCAGTCCTAGCTAGCAGGGCTTGAAATATCCAATAATA
>NC_056746.1:1389337836-1389405336 GCF_019279795.1 Protopterus annectens | reverse complement strand
CAGCTGTCACACCTCCTATAAAGTCGCCCACCCATGTTCCTCCCATTTCTTCACATCGTCATGTGACATGAGGAGGCGCACGCTCTTTTTCTCATTTCTGATATCTTCTTTTTGCAGATTTACTATACTTTTCTGTACAAAACAAAAACAAACATAGTAAATCTGCCGCGGTAACAAACTCCGATAGCCTGTTTCCTTTTTCTAGAAACAAAATACTGGACTTTGTAGAGTGCTTTCTGGACTACCGGATAATCAGTTTGATTTCCGAATAGCACAGAAAAAATAGATAAGTGGCAGCACTACGGCATGGCAGAAGAAAATAAGAATGATGGAAGTGAAAGATGCAGTGGTGAAACCTAGGGCAAGGAGGCAGTTAGATCTGCATAATAATGACATAGGGCAAGGAGGCAGTTAGATCTGCAGAATAATGACATAGGGCAAGGAGGCAGTTAGATCTGCAGAATAATGACATAGGGCAAGGAGGCAGTTAGATCTGCAGAATAATGACATAGGGCAAAAGGAGGCAGTTAGCTCTGCAGAATAATGACATAGGGCAAGGAGGCAGTTAGCTCTGCAGAATAATGACATAGGGCAAGGAGGCAGTTAGATCTGCAGAATAATGACATAGGGCAAGGAGGCAGTTAGCTCTGCAGAATAATGACATAGGGCAAGGAGGCAGTTAGCTCTGCAGAATAATGACATAGGGCAAGGAGGCAGTTAGATCTGCAGAATAATGACATAGGGCAAGGAGGCAGTTAGATCTGCAGAATAATGACATAGGGCAAGGAGGCAGTTAGCTCTGCAGAATAATGACATAGGGCAAGGAGGCAGTTAGCTCTGCAGAATTATGACATAGGGCAAGGAGGCAGTAAGATCTGCAGAATAATGACATAGGGCAAGAAGGCAGTTAGATCTGCAGAATAATGACATAGGGCAAGGAGGCAGTTAGCTCTGCAGAATAATGACATAGGGCAAGGAGGCAGTTAGATCTGCAGAATAATGACATAGGGCAAGGAGGCAGTTAGCTCTGCAGAATAATGACATAGGGCAAGGAGACAGCTAGCTCTGCAGAATAATGACATAGGGCAAGGAGGCAGTTAGATCTGCAGAATAATGACATAGGGCAAGGAGGCAGTTAGCTCTGCAGAATAATGACATAGGGCAAGGAGGCAGTTAGCTCTGCAGAATAATGACATAGGTCAAGGAGGCAGTTAGATCTGCAGAATAATGACATAGGGCAAGGAGGCAGTTAGATCTGCAGAATAATGACATAGGGCAAGGAGGCAGTTAGATCTGCAGAATAATGACATAGGGCAAGGAGGCAGTTAGATCTGCAGAATAATGACATAGGGCAAGGAGGCAGTTAGCTCTGCAGAATAATGACATAGGGCAAGGAGGCAGTTAGATCTGCATAATAATGACATAGGGCAAGGAGGCAGTTAGCTCTGCAGAATAATGACATAGGGCAAGGAGGCAGTTAGCTCTGCAGAATAATGACATAGGGCAAGAAGGCAGTTAGATCTGCAGAATAATGACATAGGGCAAGGAGGCAGTTAGATCTGCAGAATAATGACATAGGGCAAGGAGGCAGTTAGATCTGCATAATAATGACATAGGGCAAGGAGGCAGTTAGATCTGCAGAATAATGACATAGGGCAAGGAGGCAGTTAGCTCTGCAGAATAATGACATAGGGCAAGGAGGCAGTTAGATCTGCAGAATAATGACATAGGGCAAGGAGGCAGTTAGATCTGCAGAATAATGACATAGGGCAAGGAGGCAGTTAGATCTGCAGAATAATGACATAGGGCAAGGAGGCAGTTAGATCTGCAGAATAATGACATAGGGCAAGGAGGCAGTTAGATCTGCAGAATAATGACATAGGGCAAGGAGGCAGTTAGATCTGCATAATAATGACATAGGGCAAGGAGGCAGTTAGCTCTGCAGAATAATGACATAGGGCAAGGAGGCAGTTAGATCTGCAGAAAAATGACATAGGGCAAGGAGGCAGTTAGATCTGCAGAATAATGACATAAGGCAAGGAGGCAGTTAGATCTGCAGAATAATGACACAGGGCAAGGAGGCAGTAAGATCTGCAGAATAATGAGATAGGGCAAGGAGGCAGTTAGATCTGCAGAATAATGACATAGGGCAAGGAGGCAGTTAGCTCTGCAGAATAATGACATAGGGCAAGGAGGCAGTTAGATCTGCATAATAATGACATAGGGCAAGGAGGCAGTTAGCTCTGCAGAATAATGACATAGGGCAAGGAGGCATTTAGATCTGCAGAATAATGACATAGGGCAAGGAGGCACTTAGCTCTGCAGAATAATGACATAGGGTAAGGAGGCAGTTAGATTTGCAGAACAATGACATAGGGCAAGGAGGCAGTTAGATCGGCAGAATAATAACATAGGGCAAGGAGGCAGTTAGCTCTGCAGAATAATAACATAGGGCAAGGAGGCAGTTAGATCTGCAGAATAATGACATAGGGCAAGGAGGCAGTTAGATCTGCAGAATAATGACATAGGGCAAGGAGGCAGTTAGCTCTGCAGAATAATGACATAGGGCAAGGAGGCAGTTAGATCTGCATAATAATGACATAGGGCAAGGAGGCAGTTAGCTCTGCAGAATAATGACTTAGGGCAAGGAGGCAGTTAGATCTGCAGAATAATGACATAGGGCAAGGAGGCAGTTAGATCTGCATAATAATGACATAGGGCAAGGAGGCAGTTAGATCTGCAGAACAATGACATAGGGCAAGGAGGCAGTTAGATCTGCAGAATAATAACATAGGACAAGGAGGCAGTTAGCTCTGCAGAATAATGACATAGGGCAAGGAGGCAGTTAGATCTGCAAAATAATGACATAGGGCAAGGAGGCAGTTAGATCTGCAGAATAATGGCATAGGGCAAGGAGGCAGTTAGATCTGCAGAATAATGACATAGGGCAAGGAGGCAGTTAGCTCTGCAGAATAATGACATAGGGCAAGGAGGCAGTTAGCTCTGCAGAATAATGACATAGGGCAAGGAGGCAGTTAGCTCTGCAGAATAATGACATAGGGCAAGGAGGCAGTTAGCTCTGCAGAATAATGACATAGGGCAAGGAGGCAGTTAGATCTGCAGAATAATGACATAGGGCAAGGAGGCAGTTAGCTCTGCAGAATAATGACATAGGGCAAGGAGGCATTTAGATCTGCAGAATAATGACATAGCGCAAGGAGGCAGTTAGATCTGCAGAATAATGACATAGGGCAAGGAGGCAGTTAGATCTGCAGAATAATGACATAGGGCAAGGAGGCAGTTAGATCTGCAGAATAATGACATAGGGCAAGGAGGCAGTTAGATCTGCAGAATAATGACATTGGGCAAGGAGGCAGTTAGCTCTGCAGAATAATGACATAGGGCAAGGAGGCAGTTAGATCTGCAGAATAATGACATAGGGCAAGGAGGCAGTTAGCTCTGCAGAATAATGACATAGGGCAAGGAGGCAGTTAGATCTGCATAATAATGACATAGGGCAAGGAGGCAGTTAGCTCTGCAGAATAATGACATAGGGCAAGGAGGCAGTTAGATCTGCAGAATAATGACATAGGGCAAGGAGGCACTTAGCTCTGCAGAATAATGACATAGGGCAAGGAGGCAGTTAGATCTGCAGAACAATGACATAGGGCAAGGAGGCAGTTAGATCTGCAGAATAATGACATAGGGCAAGGAGGCAGTTAGCTCTGCAGAATAATGACATAGGGCAAGGAGGCAGTTAGATCTGCAGAATAATGACATAGGGCAAGGAGGCAGTTAGATCTGCAGAATAATGACATAGGGCAAGGAGGCAGTTAGCTCTGCAGAATAATGACATAGGGCAAGGAGGCAGTTTGATCTGCATAATAATGACATAGGGCAAGGAGGCAGTTAGCTCTGCAGAATAATGACATAGGGCAAGGAGGCAGTTAGATCTGCAGAATAATGACATAGGGCAAGGAGGCAGTTAGATCTGCATAATAATGACATAGGGCAAGGAGGCAGTTAGATCTGCAGAACAATGACATAGGGCAAGGAGGCAGTAAGATCTGCAGAATAATAACATAGGGCAAGGAGGCAGTTAGCTCTGCAGAATAATGACATAGGGCAAGGAGGCAGTTAGATCTGCAGAATAATGACATAGGGCAAGGAGGCAGTTAGATCTGCAGAATAATGACATAGGGCAAGGAGGCAGTTAGCTCTGCAGAATAATGACATAGGGCAAGGAGGCTGTTGGATTATTATGAGTAATATATACAGATGCAGATCAATATAACAAATGCTTAAAAGTGTGAACACTTTCTGTAGCTGTAAATAAGAGCAATGTTCATGTGAGTGAATGTTATTTTCAATGAAGATTTAGCAGCAACCTTTTCTTTGAGATCACAATGCAGTGGGATAAGGGAATTTGCCCTTACCCTCTGTTGTGCACTCTCAGATTTGACTGACACCCAGTTGACCTAAATTTCATTTGACTGACAACTCATTTGACTGACTCCCATTTCACCAGCAGCTTACAATGCTGAATTTCAACATATTAAATCTTAAACCATAGACAAGCACACTTAGAACACCAATAACTAACTCTTTCCAGAACTTAAAAACTACTTACTTACCCTCTTAACAGAAATGGGACAATGTACAACCAAACTAGGCAGAGGGCTAAGCCCCCACCCATACCCCCTAATTATATATACTAACTCCAGGATTGCACTACATTGGGGAAAACGGCATATACCTTTAACTTGCCTTACAGTACTCTACACTCTGCTACTACTGCTGAGAACGCACAAAACATTCGCCAAATTACTTTAGATCCTTCCCATAAAAATATAAAGAGACAAACCCACATTTTGAAACACTACTTTCTACATGACTATCGGAATTCTAACAGCACTGTAAGTTACAGTAATTCTTTTTATCACAAGCAAGTCACAGGTGAAGGAAAACCCACAAGTCTATATCTTAAATGTCGGTGAAATGGGAGTCAGTCATATGAGTTTTAGGTCAAGTGAAGCAGACCCATATATATATATATATATATATATATATATATATATATATATATATATATATGCATATATTTAGCAAAGGATGTGGTGTTGACCCCTGCAAAAAACGTTTAGTTTATTTTCTTTTTACTTCGTTCTGATGAGCATTCAGCATTTAATGATACACAATGCACACACACACATGGGAATACAATGGGTATCAGCATTTAAAGATACACAATACACACATACATGGGAATACAATAGGTATCAGCATTTAATGATACACAATACACACACACACACACACACACACACACACACACACACACACACACACATGGGAATACAACAGGTATCAGCATTTAATGATACACAATACACACACACACACACACACACACACACACACACACACACATGAGAATACAACAGGTATCAGCATTTAATGATACACAATACACACACACATGAGAATACAATGGGTATCAGCATTTAATGATACACAATACACACACATACATGGGAATACAACAGGTATCAGCATTTAATGATACACAACACACACACACACATGGGAATACAACAGGTATCAGCATTTAATGATATACAATACACACACACACACACACGTGAATACAACAGGTATCAGCATTTAATGATACACAATACACACACATACATGGGAATACAACAGGTGTTTGAATGTCATTCTATTCAAAGGCATTCTCTTTTGAGTAAAGCTATTGAATGTTATATATTTCAAAAAGAATTAGCAGGACAGATGTTTTTGAATCATCCCTGAATAGGATCATAGGAGTATTAAAGATAGGGGAATTTTCCCTTCTCTCGTATTGTGTGATCTGGAAGTTGGCATATCTAGGTCAGCAGGGGTGTGAAAGGTGCATGGGGCTTTTCTAATGTTTTGAATGTTTGTGTATTTTTCAATGAGTCCATTTTTGAAAACATAGTTTAGATGAAATTGACTTGAAAAGATTGCTGTTTGGGGATGTATTGTGTAGTCATATCTGTCTCCCTGTCTTTATATATAAATACATATGAAAGTGTGTGTGTCCGTGTGTTATTTAGCCTATCAATCATTTTATTTCATCAAATGTAATAGAAATAAACTTATCTAATCACATGTTGTCTAACAATATTCTTCAATACCTTTTACCTGTTATAACTTTGATAATAAGGAAAGTTTATGATTTTGTGATAACAAGCATGAGCTTTCTGAAATATTTAAAATTAGTATTGCAGTTTGCTTTATTTCAGTGTGCTGGATTTTGCGAGCTGCTGTGCACTTTCAATGTATTTCCTATTCTTCAACTGTCATGTGACAGTGGAGTTGTTATATATAAGCTAGGGTGTTTGGGGGATAGAACACTGAGATATAGTGTGCAGGGTGGCTTGCCGCTCTTCCTGAGATCTGTTGATTTATATGAAGTGAGTTTATATAAGTTATGCTTGATAAGTTGTGATTCAATATATTGACTTTTAGATAAAATGACATACACCCAAATATATATATATATATATATATATATATATATATATATATACATACATTGGATGATGATGAAAACATTGTAATGCAATGATCGACAGCACTACAAACTGACACTAAGTATGTTCAACAAACAGAAAAATGTGATTAACTGGTATGGCACTAATATCAACATAAGAAACTTCAACAGGCTTTTGATTAAAACTCAAAATAAGTTGACAGTGTAAGATATAATTACTGCAATGTACATCTAAATAGTAAAATATGTCAATAGCTGAACATAATAATTTCATAGGATATGTATGCGAAAGAGATACACTTTCATAATGCATTTAATTGTATCCTTATCTATTGTACAAAGCATATGCCTGTAATTAAAGACTATAATGCAGGCACAGAGTTTGCAAACAGGTCAGAGTAAGGTATGATTATGTTGTACTTGGAACAAAGTACAATCACTTACAAACAGGATAAACAGAAGCAGTAAGATCTTACAATTGCCGTACTAAATGTGAAGTATAATACATGAACTATGCTGATAAACAAAAGACCTGTTATCTGCAAGATGTGCACCTGACATTTGTGCTACGGATGTGCATCAGGGGAAAATGTACTTTATAACAAAAGTGTATTGCGGACACATGAAAATAATTGTTAACTAATGTGGGAGTGCAATCACCATGATTGAAGAAATAATGAAAATTATTATAGTTAAATAAATGCTATAATGTCACAGTTTACATTCCAGGAAGTAGTGAGTACAATTCTTCATAATCATGTACAGGTCATGACTCCGCTGACAGAAGCATTCCAAGACACCGTGAGAATAAAACAAAACTATGCCTGTACAATACCTCAGACTGTCAACCTCACAGTAGGACACAGACTTTTTACAAGCCCCCCCCAAAAAAAAAAATATTATTGCTGTTTATAGTTATTTAGAAAGTTAAAAAGGTAAAATAACTTCTCTAGGTTGATAGTTGTCTATTTGAATTGGAACACGAAAGAGATGGCAAAAAATACTGGGCTTGTAAAACAACGTTATCTAGTAAGTGCAAAGGATGTGTAGTTATAAACTCTGTCTGACGGTGAAAAGCTTACTAATAGTATACTATACCACCATGCCTTTTACACAAGAGTTCTATTAAATTATGATAAATAAGAATCTAGTAAAGAAAGGGCTGATATAACACGATTCACCATGTCTAGTGGTAGTGGACTGTTTTAGGTTCATAGGTTCATAGGTAGGTACTAGGCTATCTGCCCGAAGGTATTTATAAGCCTAGCCAGAATGTGTTGGCTTTCACCGCCCCCTTAGATTAGTTCCCTGTGCCTCTGTCCAGCAGAGCCGCTGAAGTGATCCCCAAGGTAAACTTTCTATTTCCCATCCACTCGTCAAGGTTTCTCTTGAAGAGTGTTAGCGAGGAGCTCTACCTAATGTAGATTGGAATCTTGTTCCACAGCATGGGAAGTCTCTGGGTCAGGAATCTATCCCTCCAGCATGTCCTACTTATTGTTGTGGTGAGGTTTAGATTCCTAGACTGTGTGGCTCGAGGGGATAAGGTGTTCTTTAGGTGAAGCATGTCCATCAAGTCTGGGTTGGACATGGCCTTGTATGTCAGGCAGAGATCACCTCTGAGTAGCTGGTATGCAACCGAGTACAGCTGGAGTTTCTTCAGTCGAGCTGCATAGGGCATCTGTTTGAGGCCAGTGATCCTCTTGGTGAGGTACTTCTGTGGTCTTTCCAGTTGTTGCAGGTGTCTTGTAAGGTACATTTCAAATGGGGCGTTGTACTCTATGATGGGTCTGATGAGTGATGCGTAGAGGGGCACAATGACCTCTTTTGATCTGGATGCAAACCCTTTTGTGATTAAGCGGGCCACATAGAAGGATTTTCTAACCACTTTGGCAATGTGATTATCAAAGGAAAGATTGCTATCTACTTGAGTCCCCAGATCCCTTATTATGTTTTCCATACTTAGGGGGCAACCATCTATGTGGTAGTCTGTGTGTACTTTGTTTTTTCCAAAGGGGATGACTATGCATGTTTTGGCATTTAGCTTGAGGCCATGATTTTGACACCAGGTATCTGTCTCAGTGAGACCTTTTTGGAGGATGTCTGTGTCAGCTGGAGAGTCAATTATAGCCCCTAGTTTGCAGTCATCTGCGAACTTGGTCAGCCATAGTCCTCCTGTGCTTGCCTGTACCTCTAAGAAGTATATGCCGAACAGGAGGGATCCTAGGACCAAGCCCTGAGGAACGCCACTTGTAACCAGTTTAGAGTCAGACCTAGCTCTTGCAACTCTCACCATGTGGGTTCTGTCCATGAGCCAAATGGCAACCCATCTTGTGACATAGGGATTTATGTTCAGGCTGGTGAGCTTGTCTATAATGCCAGAATGGGGAATGGTGTTGAAGGCCTTTGCAAGGTCTAGGTATGCTGTGTGTACCACCTTTCCCTCGTCTATAGCTTTGGTAACTGTCTCAAAGATGTCCACCAGGTTTAGGAGGCATGATTTGCCCTTAACAAAGCCGAACTGGGTAGGGTCCAGTGTTCGGAGGTTCCCAATGTCTCTGTTAATGAGTTCCATGATGGTGCACTCCATAGTCTTGTAGACCAAGCTAGTCAGGCTTATAGAGCGATAGTTCCTGGGGTCTGTTGTGGCTCCGCCTTTGTGGAGCGGAATAACCATTGCTGTGCACCACTCTATGTGTACGTAGCCTGTGGAGAGGCTGAGTTTAAACAGTGTGTTTAGGCGAGGGGTTAGTTCATCTTTGAGCTCGTGTAGGATGCAGCCTGGGACACTGTCTGGTCCCATTGATGCTGTGTTTTTGGCTTTGGAGAAGGCTGTTTTCACCTGAGTGTCTGTTATTTCAGGGGCTCTACATTCTTCTGGTATGGTTATGGGCCCTTTTGGGGGTGAGAAAGGGGTGAAGTTTGCACTGAACCTGTCTGCCAGGATGTTGGCAATATCAGTTGGTTCAGTGTATTTTGTGCCATTCTGCATTAACTCCGAGCAGATCTCAGCATTGCCACTTAGATTCTTGACATAGCTAAAGAATGCCTTGTGGTTATCTTTGGAGTCCTTGGCAATTTTTCTTTCGAAGCTCGCCTTGGACAATTTTATGAGGGATCGTAGTTTCTTGCTGATACTGATCAGGGATGTCTTCCCTTCTTGGGATTTTACTCTTTTCTGTACTAGTTTCCTCCTTCTATTGTATAGCTTGTTTATGGCAGGGGTCCACCAGACTGGTTTCCTTTTCTTGGAGGAGTGAGTCTTGGTTTTGCTTGGGATAGCACAATCCATGCATTCTTGTAGGTGCCCGTAGAATGCATTAGTAAAGTATTTTGAAGCTTGGACAGCGTTATCCTTTAGCATGGGAGCTTTGAAACTTTCCACCTCGGTCTTAAGTAATGTGAAGTTTGCTTCTGAAAAGTTTTTCATGGTGGTTTCCTTGTCCAGGGGTGGGGGCAGAATGTGGATATCCAAAGTGATTTGTTTATGGTCAGATCTAACCAACGAGGGGTTGAACTCCAGTGTGGAACACCGGTCGCCCATGTTGGTGATTGTCCAATATGTTGTCACCTCTTTTGGGAGTGTTGAACAGTTGATCCAGGGTGTTTGAGTTTATAAATTCTAGGAAATGTTGGGCAAGAGAGTTAGTACTTGAGTAGTTCTCCCAGTTAATGTTTGGGTAGTTGAAATCACCTAATATTAGGGTGTTTGGTAGGACCTTTATGTTTCCCAGTGTTTAATGCAGAATGGGTGGGACATGGTGCGTGATCTGTAGCAAGCTACAATTTGAATTGCAGTTTTGCCCATTGTTAGATGCACGTGGATGATCTCTGAAGCATTGTGCTGTGCCACTAACCTAGAGGTGTGGGTATCCTTGATGAATATGGATACTCCCTCGCCTTTTGTATTTCGGTCCGGGTTCTGTGGCCAAAATGTATGGTATGAGTTGTAGCCTGGTAGTGCTGGGGTACTCTCTGGAGCCTTAAAACACATTTCTGTTACTGCACATATATCGATTTTCTCCATAATGAGGAGGGCCTCAAGTGCGTGCATTTTGAGGTTTAGACTTCTGGCGCTGAGTAGCATTAACCTCAGATTTTTGTTACTTGTGCTATTTACGGTGGTGGGTTTGTCTTTTGAGCCTTGCCTAAAAAAGGCACTATGGGAGCCTTGACCAGTATTTGAAAGCCTAAAGGTGACAGGTGCAAGCCGTCTCTAGCGAAGCAGAGTGGCTTGTCGAGCATGTTATCCCAGGTGGACAGACATTGGATCCCCTTTGAATGACACCAGAAACTTAGCCAATTGTTGAAATTGATAATTTTTCTTTATACCGTTGTATCATTCTTGGTGAAGGCAGGATGCTACTCAGGGTCAGGGTCATACCAGCCTGGGCTATGTGATCAGAGAGCTCTTCAATGTCTCTTTTCATGTAGTCCAGGGATGTACGGCTCAGGTTATTCACACCAACATGGACAATGACAGAGTCATATTTGTACTTGTTCTGGAGTGACCTGAGTGCTTGTGTTATGTTGCGGATCCTGGCACCCGACAGGCAGCTAACAGTATCCTTCTCCTTATTCAGCCTAGTGAGTGGGACATCAGTGTGCCTGACTATAGAGTCACCTATTACTAGTGTGTTGAGTATGTTATTTTGCCTTAAGGGCTGTGATTGTGTGGGACACTGGTTTTGTGAAGTATGTGTTTCATGGTTTGTGCTGGGGGGGGTGCAGGTTGCTTGGATGTCTGCTTTGGAGGGCTCTGTTGCTTTTGCAGATTTTTATTTAAAGCCTCCGAGTATGTTTTCATGTATTTATGTGTGTTTTTTGCCGGTGCTGGTTTAATGGGTCTATGTGAGACTGGTGGTGAGATGCCAGTATTTCCCTTCTCCTCTTGACTGTCTGATCCAGTCTTGGGTTGAGAGAACTTAACCTCCAGTTTGGCAGTATAATTGCATCTCTCGCATGTATTAGTGTTTGGTGGTAGGAGGAGAGGGTTGTCTGTGTACATGAGGCAGTTGTAACATTGCCTCAAAATGCCCAGATTCACCAGTTGGACTGGAGAGTACACCTGAAACTGCCCTTTGGACATGCCTGGATAGGTACAGTAAACTGTTTTACTGAATAGCTGGTAAGGTTGAATAGAGAGCCTTGTCTTTCTGTACAGTATAGGGGGGTTTAGTTCTATGGTTTATAAGTGCTTGCTATGAGTTTTGAGCAAGTGCTGAGCTGAGAAATGAATGGCTTGAGTGCTTAAGTTAAAAGTTTGCCTAGTTCCAAGAGAAAAATTGAAGAGGAGGCTTTGTGGAGCCGGGAATAGTTATACCCTAGCTAACCAGTGCTGCCCAGCATGCAAAACTGGGCAAATGCAGTTTTTATAGGAGGGAAATGAAAAAGATAGAAATTAGCCCAAAATGGCCAATAAACTACTAATTTCTGGGCTGAAACCACTCCTCCAGGGACAGAAAGGCTGTTCAAAGCTCCCCTCTCTCACAGGTGAACAGAGAAACTTCCTTCTATCCAAGTAAGGTATGGGCAAACACAGAGATTTGTAACACAGCCCTGAATTCAGCACTAACCTGAAAACTGGACTATACTAGCTTTTATATATATATATATATATATATATATATATATATATATATTTTTTTTTTTTTTTTTGAAAATAACGCTGATACAATCCAATAAAAAAAAAAAACACTTTAAATGCACAGAAAAGGATGCTTATTGTTATATATCTCAGTTCAGAGTTGTAGTCAAGGCCCCTAGTAATAAAGTAGGAAGAAACACAAATACAGTAAAAGAAGATGAATAAAGTGCAAGATATATATATATATATATATATATATATATATATATATATATATATATATATATATATATATATATATATACGTATATATCTATCTATATATATATATATATATATATATATATATATATATATATATATATATACAATAGAAAATGAACAAACTGATTTAAACAAGTTACCCAAATAACAAGAAAAAAGCTCAAAACTGAGCCCTATTCCAGCAGTCTTCAATCAGACAAGTTATAACTGCACACTCCCACTACTAGGTTGCAGAGGAACTTTCTCCAAATAAAGATGGCCTGGATCAGTGCTCAAGTTATACAAACAAAGCTAGATTGAGCAGGCCTGAATCTGGTCCTATTCTACAGCAACAAGGCGCACCAATTTCAGAATGAAACAGTTCAAATAAGCAGGCACAATAAGCCTGTGACCAGAAATTCCCAGCTCAGAAGGGCAGAATCCAGCCTCTCTTCCCACAAGAGTGCAGACCACAAACCTTCTTAATGTAAAACAACTGGTATGAAGCCCAAGTGCTTAAACCAGAACTAATACACTTTTAGAATAGCAGACATGGAGCCTTCAATCAGCAATTCCCAGCTTAGAAGGATGTAAGCCATCTGTCCTGCCACAACAGTGCAGGCCACAAACCGCTGGTGGTGCTGCGGTAGCGTTGTCGCCTCACAGGTAGACATTGTCCATTTGATTCTCAGTTAGAGCATCTTCTGTGTGACATGCGTGAATGGGCATTCCTTCGTTGAAGGTTGTGCATTAGGCCTGGCAAGCCAGCACGTAAAAATCTACTGCCAATCATTAGCGGACCGAAGTTCCGCTGTGGCGACCCCTGACCGGGAAAAGCCGAAAGACACACACATGAAGCCCAAGTGCTTAAACCAAAAGACTTAAAATAACAGTTACAATTTAATCATTCTACTCATCATTTTCTTTAGGCTGTTCCCATTATGGGTCACCACTGCGGATCATCTGTTTCCATTTCTTCCTGTCCTCTGCATCTTGCTCTGTCACACCAAACACCTGCATGTCCTCTCTCACCACATCCATAAACCTTATCTTAGGCCTTCCTCATTTCCTGTTATCTGGTAGCTTCATCCATAGCATCTTTTTCCCAATATAGTCAGCATCCCTCCCCAGCACTTGTCTAAACCAATATAATCTTGCCTCTCTGGCTTTGTCTCCAAACCTTCCAACCTGGGCTGACCCTCTAATATACTTATTTCTAATCCTGTCCACCCTCATCATACCCAGTGCAAATCTTAACATCTTTAACTCTGCCACATCCAGCTCTAACTCCTGCCTTTTTGTCAATGCCACTGTCTCCAACCCATATAACATAGCTGGTTTCACTACCCTCTTGTAGACATATAACATAGCTGGTTTCACTACCCTCTTGTAGACCTTCCCTTTCACTCTTACTGGTCCTCGTCTGTCACAAATCACTCCTGACACTCTTCTCCACCCACTCCATCCTGTCTGTACTCTCTTCTTCACCTCTCTTCCACACTCACCATTACTCTGAACTATTGATCCCAAGTATTTAAACTCATCCACCTTCACCACCTCTACTCCTTGCATCCTCACCATTCCTCTATCCTCCCTCTCATTCACACACATATATTCTGTCTTAGTCCTGCTGACCTTCATTCCTCTTCACTCTAGAGCATATCTCCATCTCTCCAGGGTCTTCTCCACTTGTTCCCTACTCTCACTACAGATCACAATGTCATCTGCAAATATCATAGTCCACGGGGACTCCTGTCTGATCTCGTCTGTCAACCTGTCCATCACCATTGCAAATAAAAAAGGGCTCAGAGCTGATCCTTGATGCAATCCCACCTCCACCTTAAACGCATCTGTCACTCCCACCACAGACCTCACCACTGTCACACTACCCTCGTACATATCCTGTACCACTCTTACATACTTCTCTGACACTCCCAACTTTCTCATACAATACCACAACTCCTCTCTAGGCACCATGTCACATGTTTTCTCTAAGTCTACAAAAACACAATTCAACTCCTTCTGACCTTCTCTGTACTTCTCCATCAACACTCTCAGAGCAAACATTGCATCTGTAGTGCTCTTTCCCGGCATGAAACCATACTGCTGATCACTAATCATCACGCCCCTTCTTAACCTAGCTTCCCCTACTCTTTCCCATAACTTCATGCTGTGAATGATAAATGTAATCCCTCTGTAGTTACCACAGCTCTGCACATCACCCTTACTCTTAAAAATCAGTATCAAAACACTTTTTCCTCCATTCCTCAGGCATCCTCTCACTTTCCAAGATTTCATTAAACAATCTGGTTAGAAACTCCACTGCCATTTCACTTAAACACCTCCATGCTTCCACAGGTATGTCATCTGGACCAACAGCCTTTCCATCCTTCATCCTCTTCATAGCTATCCTTACTTCCTCCTTGCTAATCCACTGCACTTCATGATTCACTATCCCTACATCATCCAACCTTCTCTCCCTCTCATTTTCTTCATTCATCAACCCCTCAAAGTACTCTTTCCATCTGCTCTACACACTCTCCTCGCTCATGAGTATGTTTCACTTATTATCCTTTATCACCTTCACCTGCTGCACATCTATACTAGCTCGGTCCCTCTGTCTAGCCAATCGGTACAGGTCCTTTTCTCCCTCCTTAGTGTCCAACCTTTCATACAACTCTTCATATGCCTTATCCTTAGCCTTTGCCACCTCTCTCTTTACCATGCACCTCATCTCCTTATACTCCTGTCTACTTTCTTCATCTCTCTGACAATCCCACTTCTTCTTTGCCAACCTCTTTCTCTGTTTACTCTCCTGTACTTCCTCATTCCACCATCAGGTGTCCTTGTCCTCCTTCCTCTGTCCAGATGTCACATCAAGCACCTTTCTAGCAGTCTCCCTTATTAGCTCTGCTGTAGTTACTCAGCTATTTGGTAACTCTTCACTGCCACCCAGTGCTACTACCAAGCAGTAATAAATGCAGCAGAATAAATAAAATGGAGTACTTTTAAGAAGAGGCAAAAGCAAAATAAAATAGGAGGAAACACAAATACCGTAAAAGCATTTGAATAAAGTGCAATTTTTTTTTTTTTGTTAGTAAAATGCAAGGAGAGAGGAAGAAAGAACCTAAGTGGGATGGCCTTCTCAAATCTTCTCTCTGTACTAAGTAGAGTGAACACTAGACTCAGGATATGATCTCACTGTATTCGGTTAAGTGAGCAAATGAGATGGACTCAGGGGGAGTGGTCAAATACAGGCTTACAGGAGGGGTGGGCAATTCCAGAGCCACCAACACTAACACCAAAGCAAGAACAGAGAGGGTGGGTGAGAACAAACTGCAGAGAGAGACACAGCACACATACTATTCAGTGAAACACACAATTAGGTACAGAAAAAATGAAAAACAGTACTTTTAAAACTGCAAGTTTGTACTTAACATCAGCTTCTAATGCAGGTGATTATAGCCAAGCAAGTCTCTCAGAAGTTGAGCATAAAATGATTTCTCAAACTTTGTGGATAGCACTTAAAGTACAGAGGAATCCCTCTAGGCTAACAGTTAAATATCAGATAAGAAGTGAGAAGACCACCACCCCCTCTTATAGCAGAGAGAGACACAGCACACACACTATTCAGTGAAACACACAATTAGGTACAGAAAAAATGAAAAACAGTACTCTTAAAACTGCAAGTTTGTACTTAACTTCAGCTTCTAATGCAGGTGATTATAGTCAAGCAAGTCTCTCAGAAGATGAGCATAAAATGATTTCTCAGACTTTGTGGCTGAAGTACTAGCTCTTAGGTAATTAATATTATGCCATTTAGAAGATAATTAACACAGAAAGTGAAAATACTTCATGAAACATTTACATAATGCATGTGAAGAACCCCTGGTAGTGCATATAACCAATCTAATATAATGGCAATTAAATGAAGATAGTTGTATAAAAGTTAGACTGACAGCATGACTTGAGTGTAACGTCAACTCATAAAAATATAATAGATCAGGCAAACAGTAACATGTGGATCATGAATGGCATGGACTTTAGCAAAGGAAGGCCGTGTAAGCTACTGTACACCCTACACGGCCTTGTACTAGTAGAAGATAAATACATTGGTCAACCATTAGTATGCTCTGTCCTACAAACCAAGTATCAAAGAACATATAATATTACTGGGCAGTTTATTTATGAAATGATAGACAAGTGGGATGTGTCTGCCTCTCCCACATATGTTACTTCAGACACATGGCCATTGCCATTATTAAATGGCGGACAATAGAAACATGTTTATCCAAACGTGACGGTACATATTGGACTTCCAAACTGTATGCTGTACGTTGATGTTATTGTCATTTCTGTCCCAAAGTGTGGCAGTGGAAGCCTGCTGTCAGTCACATGATAAACTGCTTGAAGATAGTGTCCAAGTGGAAGAAACATATTTTATTGTAAAGAAATGTATGTTTCAAACATGTATGACCACAGCCTCACATTTCCCTCCATTACTTAACTATTCCTTGTGGAACTGTGTTGATGTAATGACTGAAGGTCTACCTCAGACCCAAATATGGTTGTAGCCTGTCAACAAAGAATTAGATGCCTCTCAGGGTGACATAATGTAGATCTCATGTGATAATGAACAGACTTGCCAAAGAACAGCAACATGTGCATGAATGTCACAAATGTCTGATTTCTTGATTTATGCTATTCCCACCCCTAAAGAAACATCTGACAAGACAGAAGCATCTAGAGAGGATTATATCTAATAAGGATAGCTACACACTATCGAATTTTCTCAAAGCGACATCAGTCCGTCTTGATGTGTGAAGACCCACTCCTGTAACAACTTGTATTTCTTTAAGAGACAGGAGTCCTGCTAAAATTCATTGCATGTGTACAGTTTATAAAGTATGCAAAATAAAAAGTAATATTGTGAAAATGGCTGGTATGTATATTGCTAAACATCATATACCACCAGAAATATGCACAGTTAATCCCCTTGAATCCCTCATCAAAAATCCATATTGATTATGCAAAACATATTTTTATCCCTACTAGATAAGGTATTATATACATTTTCCTATAACCCTCACTCTAAGTATTTAGGCATTAATCTAGTCTCAACAATGAATGTAATAAGGAGCTTGAACTTACATTGTATTCATAATACAATAACTCAGCATTTACAAGGATCATCGTCTTGGAATATCATCTTAGAGATCAGTGTTACCTTAGTTAAAAATGTTCCTTTATCCAATACCATGGGTCTATATAATTTTTTTCAAAGCAACTACCGGTCAAACACCTATTTGTTGAACTTAATCCATCGAGCGCTAATTCCATCAAACATTCGTTTAAGCAAATTCCTTCCCAAGGGAAAAAAAAACTTGTTGATCATCATTGGGAATTTTCCCCTTTCGCTAATGTAGTACAATCTCAGAGTTGATATATTTAGTTGGTGGGGGTGTGGGGGTGTAGCCCCCCCCCCCCACATGGGTGGGTTTTAAATAATGTGTTTTTTGTGACAGTCACTAGATTGCCCAACTGTTTTATTTTCCTAGGATTGATTAAGATTGACAAATAGGTATTTGATGGGTAGTCACTTCAATGAAATAATGTAAACCCCAATACAATATAGAACCTTGAGAAAATGGGACAAGATGCTACTGAAATTTTTCTGGTCACTTTTAGCTGTAAAGGGTAAAGACATATTATTATGCTCCATAATCTATGGTAGGGGTTAAACTATCAAATTTGCTGAATGCATATCAGGCAGCTATTGCACATAGGCCTGGGAGGTTACCATTTGATATGTCAGAACCGGCTAGAGCGAGTCCCAAAATATGGACACTGAGTGGTCAAAAGAACAAGTAATGAAATTACATATATTAAGTCTGAGAGGCCATTTCTCACAATATTTCATTTAATCCAAGGTATGGTGATCTAGGAGTTGGTATACATAAGTTCAGGGATATTGGAAGGGTGCAGGGGCTGCTTGCCCCGCTACCCCACAAAAAAAAGTTTAAAAGAGAGACATGATTTTCGAGATTCACTCTTCTCCTGAGCTTTCAGTCTTTTTTTTTGGCTTATCAACACTTGGCATTTCAGGTGCTGACATTTCAATAGGGAGCCATTTTGGGACAGCTTTATCAACCAGAGGGTTCTCTGTTTTGGCATAGTGTTAGGACACCTACATCCCTAGCACACCTGTTATTAAGGTTTAATCCAGGCGTTCAAAGATTTCTGAATTGGTAACTGCTATTTGCCCTAGGAGTTGACATTCATGATAATAGGTTCATAGGTTCATAGGTTCATACTAGGCTATCTGCCCGAGGGCATTTACAAGCCTAGCCTTTAGTATGGGGAACTATACTCCTTATTTTGCTGTGCCTCTGTCGAGCAGTGACACTGAGGTAATCCCTGGGGTATATCTGCGATCTCCCATCCATTGGTCAAGATTTCTCTTGAACAAGGCCAGCGAGGTGCTCTGCCTCACATGTGATTTTGTTCCACAGCATAGAGTCTTTGGGTGATGAATCTATCCCTCCAGCACGCCCTATTAATAGCCGTGTCGAGGTTTAAGTCTCCTTGTGGCTCTGATGGATCTAGATTTTTGAGGTGAAGCATATTCATCAAATCTGGGTTTGACATGGCCTTGTATGTCAGGCAAAGGTCACCTCTGAGCAAGCGGTGCGTATCACTGAATAGAGCTGGAGTTCTTTCAGTCGGGCAGCATAGGATAGATTTTGAGACCTTTTATCCTTTTGGTAAGGAACTTTTGTGGCCTCTCCAGCTGCTGCAAGTGTCGGGTCAGATACATTCGAATGGGGCATTGTACTCAATCATTGGTCTGATGAGTGATGAGTAAAGGGAGACTATAACCTCCCTTGATCTAGATGAGAATCCCTTCATGATAAGGTGGGCAATGTAGAAGGTCTTCCTAACTACTTTAGCTACATGGGTGTCGAATGACAGACTACTATCAACCTGGGTCCCCAGGTCCCTGATAACTTCTTCTGTGCTCAGTGGATTGCCACCTATTTGGTAGCTAGGGGTAACCTTGTTTTTCCCAAGGTATGATTATGCATTTTTGGCATTTAACTTTAGGCCGTGGCTCTGGCACCAGTTATCCGTTTCTGTGAGACCCTTCTGAAGGATATCTGTGTCAGATGTGTTTTCTACTATGGCTTTGCAGTCATCTGCAAACTTTGTCAGCCATAACCCTCCTGTGTTTGCTTGTACTTCGAAAAGTAGATGCCAAACAAGAGTGGACCCAGGACTGAGCCTGTGGGACACCACTTGTGACAGGCTTTGAGTCTGACATGGCGCCAGCAACTCTGACCCTGTGGGTTCTGTCACTCAGCCAGTTTGCAACCCATCTTGTGATGTATGGGTTAACATTTAAGCTGATGAGTTTTTCAATGATAGCCTTAGCCAGATCGAGGTAGGCTGTATGGACTGCCTTTCCCTCATCAATGGCTTTGGTGACTGTTTCAAAAGTCAACCAAGTTTAAAAGGCATGATCTGCCTTTGACAAAGCCAAACTGGGTTGGATCCAAAGTATGCAAATTCCCTATGTCTTTATTTATGAGGTCCATTATGATCCTCTCCATGGCTTTGCAGATAAGGCTTGTCAAACTAATGGGCGGTAATTTCCAGGGTCGGTGGAGGCACCGCCTTTGTGAAGTGGGACCACAGTTGCAGTGCGCCACTCCCTGGGTATATCCAGAGGTAAGACTTTGATTAAACAGCTGTCCTAGCTGTGGGTTTAATTCCTCATTGAGTTCGTGGAGCACACAGCCGGGGACACCATCAGGTCCCATGGATGCTGTGTTTTGCTTTGGAGAGAGCAGTTCTCACTTGGGCTCTGGAGATGTTTGGGGGGCTGCAATCATTTGGTATAGTTATCTCTCCTTTAGGGGGGAGAAGTTTGCACTGAACCTGTCAGCCAGTATGTTGGCAATGTCAGTAGGATCAGTAATCTTCACATCATTTTGAACTAGTTCTGAGCATATCTGGGAGTTTCCTCCTAGGTTTCTAACATAGCTAAAGAAGGCCTTATGATTGTCTTTTGAGTCTTTAGCTATTTTTCTCTCGAAATTTGCTTTGGATGATTTTATGAGAGCTCTTAGTTTTTACTTATAGTGATCAAGGGTGTCTTACCTTTTAAGGATTTTGCTCTATCTTGTAGTAGCTTCCTCCTTTTGTTGTAGAGTTTGTTTATGGCTGGGGTCCACCAGACTCTTTGGTACAAAGAGTCTTTGTTTTGCTTGGGATTGCCTTATCCATGCAGTCCTGCAGGTGCTGGTAGAAGGCATTTGTAAGTGATTCAGGGCCTTAAAGGAGACCACACTAGTCTTTAGAAGTGTGAAGTCGGCTTTTGAGAAGTTTTACTGTGGTCTTTTTATTTCAGGTGGGGTGGGATGAGGACCTCCAGCGAGATTAGTTTGTGATCTGATCTCACCAGTGAGGGTATACTTCGGTGTTGAACATTGTGCTCCCATGTTCGTGATGATGAGATCAAGTATGTTATCTCCTCTTGTGGGGATGGTGACTAGTTGTTCCATGGCATTTGAGTTTATGAATTCCAGGAACTTTTGGGCTAGGGTGTTTGGGCTTGAGTAGTGTTCCCAGTCTATATTTGGGTAATTGAAGTCACCTAGTATGATGGTGTTTGGTGATACATTTATCCCCTCTAGTGTTTTCAGGAAGGCCATGTGAGGTTCCTGAGTTTGTGAGGGTGGCCTGTAACATGCTACAATTTGCAGAGCAGTCTTGCCTACGGTTAATTGCACCTGGATGGTCTCCGATGCATCATGCGTTGCCACCAGTCTTGAGGTGTGGGTGTCCTTGATGAATATGGATACCCCCCCTCCTTTCTTGGTATTTTCCTGATTTTGGGGCCGGAACGCATGATATGAGGTAAAACCTGATAAATCCCCTTTTATTGTTTTTTTACAATATCATAACACTAGTTAGGGTGATGTCCTTTGTGATTAGGACTTTGGACTTTACTAGTATACTGAGAGTGGTAATCACCCCATTCGGCGTACTCCCTCAATGATGATATATACGAGATTCATTACACTGGAGAGATAGTTAGGGAAAACAACTTGCATTCCCATTTTAGTTTTATAGTGGGCAGTCAACAAGGTTATGTGGCAAGCTCAGCCTTCAATATAGTTTGCATAATGGATATTTTATTCATTTTTGTCAGCTTATATTTGTATATAAATCCTTCATTCACCCACAGTCAATGGAGCTGGCTTTTAATGGAGTATTTAGCCAGATTCAAAGCCTGGTTCCTATCATCTTCAAGGGAACAGCTGAGTATTTCTCTTATTGATATGTTGCTATGAGACACCTTTATTGATGCACTGTCTCATTACATTTATATTCTCTCACAGAAGGTGGGAAATGATTTCACAGATCTGCAAGTCTCTAAATTTTTAGCTGCTCCTTCAAAGATCACTTACCCCTCAAGATGAAGATTATTTGCTTGGGCGTGTCTCTGTCACATTTTTCTCAATCCACATGTACTACTGATGCTGTCCACCAGCTAGTGCAATATGTTGGCACTGTCATGGTATGACTTATTTTCTAGTTGGGAGCATATAGTATGGGAATGCCCAATGTCTCCAGAAAGTCTAGTTTGAATTGTAGGAGAAGTTTGATATGATTTGCCCAACTGATGGAGCAGTGAGCAAGTGTCTAGTTGAAGGAATAACAATGGATGGCTCCACTTCCCCATATGTTGTTCATATTATACTATTACTGACCAAGAGGTTGATCATGAATTACTGGAAGGTGGACAGATTCCCTACCATCGAGGAATGTTGGCAGATTACTTCATCAGGTTATAAATCAGAGTATTTCATAGGCAGGAGACAAGGAAAAGAGGTACTCTTTTTAAAGAAATGGTCGGCATACATTTGCGAGGGACAAAGATTTATTTTTAAAAAAATTATTTAAAATCTAAGATTTAAGATTTATTTAAAATATCTTCTTCTTCTTTTGGCTGCTCCCGTCATGGGTTGCCACAGCAGATCAACTGTTTCCATTTCTTCCTGTCCTCTGCATCTTGCTCTGTCACACCAACCACCTGCATGTCCTCTCTCACCACATCCATAAACCTTATCTTAAGCCTGTCTCTTTTCCTGTTACCTGGCAGCTTCATCCTTAGCATCTTTTTCCCAATATACTCTGCATCCCTCCTCAGCACATGTTCAAACCATCGTAATCTTGCCTCTCTGGCTTTGTCTCCAAACCTTCCAACCTGGGCTGACCCTCTAATATACTTATTCCTAATACTGTCCATCCTCGTCAAACCCAGTGCAAATCTTAACATCTTCAGCTCTGCCACGTGAAGCTCTGACTCCTGCCTTTTTGTCAGTGCCACTGTCTCCAACCCATATAACATAGCTGGTCTCACTACCCTCTTGTACACCATCCCTTTCACTCTTACTGGTACTCGTCTGTCATAAATCACTCCTGACACTCTTTTCCACCCACTCCATCCTGCCTGTACTCTCTTCTTCACCTCTCTTCCACACTCACCATTACTCTGAACTGTTGATCCCAAGTATTTAAACTCATCCACCTTCACCACCTCTACTCCCTACATCCTCACCATTCCTCTATCCTCCATCTCATTCACACACATATATTCTGTCTTAGTCCTGCTGACCTTCATTCCTCTTCTCTCTAGAGCATATCTCCACCTCTCCCGGGTCTCCTCCACCTGTTCCCTACTCTCACTACAGATCACAATGTCATCTGCAAACATCATAGTCCACGGGGACTCCTGTCTGATCTCGTCTGTCAGCCTGTCCATCACCAAATATTTATTTAAAATATGAAATATAAAATTTAAGATTCATTTAAAAGGCACCAAAGGACCTGTTTTGAACTCATATCATAATATAGTTAACTACATTAATCTCACTCACTTCTACATGAAAATAAATGATCGTGCTACCACCTCTCCTTTTCTAGTGCCTCTTACTTCCTTTTACTTTTCGATATTCCTTCTTATCTTATTCTGTTACATGCTATTCTGTACTCTCTTCTAAAGGTCTCATTCTTCTCACATCTCTTGGATGTCACAATAAGCTCACATTATTGATGCATCCTTTACTACTTGCTGGTGCAGTGGTAGCATTGTTGCCTCACAGCAAGAGGTTCTCTGGTTTGATTCTCAGCTGGAGTGGCTTCTGTGTGGAGTCTGCATATTCTCCTTCCATTCATGTGGGTTTTCTCCCGGTAATCCGGTTTCCTCCCATGATACAAAGACATGCATCTGGAGTATTTCTCCCTGGGCCTCCACTGAAAATTGGCTTCATTCCAAGTTGGACTTTTCTGGTAAACAAATATTAAATAAAAATAAATATATTTTTATATTTAGTTAGTTCATGTGGAAGATCCTTTTTGATAAATTGATGGGTTGTTTCATAAATTGTATTCCATAATATTAACTCTAACATAATGATAAGTTGTTGGTTTCATAATTAATTAAGAAAAGAAGAAATTGTCATATTTTCTCTTGTTCTTGATCAAAATTATTAAATAAATGTAAAAAGACACACAAAAAAAATATATATATATATATATATATATATATATATATATATATATATATATATATACAAGAGTCTATTTCATATGATCGAAAGTTCATTTGACAGAAACTCATTTGACTGAGACCATAACACCAAAATTTCAAAACACTAAAAACCCATTTGACTGAAAAGTCATAACACCTAAACATTACAGTGAATGATATATGCCCTTTTCCCCACTGTAGTGTAATCATGGAGTTACAATATATAGTTGGGGGCTAGGGGGCATAGCCCCCCACATAGTTTAGGCAAATATTGTTTTTCATTGCAGTTATAAGTATCCATCTGTATGGTTTAAAATATCTGAAGTATGTGAGGGGCTCCGCCCCCTCCTCCCACACCCTCCTAACTACATATTCTAACTTCAGGATCACACTACAGTGGGGAAAAGGGCATAATCCTTGAAATGTCATGTTTAGGTGTTATGGGTTTTCAGTCAAATGGGTTTTCAGTGTTTTGAAATTTCGATTTTATGGTCTCAGTCAAATGAGTTTCTATCAAATGAACTTTCGATCATATGAAGTAGACCCATATATACAAACATATATATATATATATATATATATATATATATATATATATATAATATATATATATATATATATATATATATATATATATATATATGTTAACAAACACACTTGGATTGGCAATGTTAGATGGAAATTAAGCAGAAGTCCTAGAAGTACTGGAAGGCCAATAAACCACACCAAGCTTAGCACTTTCATCCTTATTTAATACATGAAACTTCGTCAGAATAAAAGTTACACAAAACATACAAATTAAAATATCCCCCTCTACTATCTCATTGACCAATCACATTCGTTTCTAAATGTAACTTCCTATGACATTGTATTACTTGCTAACAATCTATTAAAAAACATCTACATCTACATATAAAAACTGAGATAACACAACATCTATATTCACAAATGAAATGACATAAAAAAATAGAAAATAATAAAAATAAATATGAAATTTTATAAAATATTATAAAATGTTGTACATGATGTCACAAAATTTAAAATTTTGATAAACATTTAATATTAATGTGTTTTTTAATCCTGGAATTTTTTCTGCCTTCAGTAAAATTTGCCATTTTAATTCATGTGTCTCTAATAATTTGTTACACACTTTAACAAATAACTTGTCTCGAATGGGCTCAACTACCGTGAAATGAAACTTTCTAAACCCATCAGAAACTACACTATGTTTACTGAGGGGATTTGACATGTCTTTTTCCTTAATAGCCTTAACATGTTCTCTAACCCTGACCCTCAGGGGTCAGATACTTTTGCCGACATAAAAACAAAAACAGGTGCTGCACATAGCAACATAAACAATATTGTTGGTATTACAATTACAGTGTCCTTTTACATCAACTGACTTATTTAAGTGTGAAAAATATAACATATTAGTATTAGTATTACTAATAAGTCTGCATTGTTTACACAGACCACATGCAAAAGTACCTTGTTTCCTAACCGCAAATTTGTCAGTATTAGGATGAAATTCTGTCAACCCTTTTAAATTAAAAGATTTCTTAATAACAAACTGGGGTCTATTTCCAAGAATTTCAAGGACTTTAGCTTAATTTCCATCTGACATTGTCAATCCAAGGCTGTTTGTTAGTTCAGTGTTTTCATTTCCTTGGTTTTTGTTGGCTTGTTCGTTATAAGTGGGTTTACTGGCATGGCTGTTTCAGGAGTTGGAAGATAAGTGGAAGATGATGTTGGCAGTCCTTCTGCATTGTTGAGGCTAATTTATACCAACAGCAACACTGGTTGTGATATCAACATGGACATTAGCTTGTATTCTTTGCCCAGCAAGCTCCAGGTATTGTTGCAGATTTTTAAACAAGTTTGCTGCCAATTTAATTGTGTCCTGGAGAAATTCAGTACATCTGGTTTAGATAAACCTTATGGTCGGAAATTGTTAAGTAAAGGTGGAGACTGGTGGTGTTGCTGGCACAGGAGAAGTAAATACATTTGAAGGTACACCTGAACCAGGGTTGTTCTGAAGTTGGTTACAGATTCTTTGCCAAACCTGTTTGGTATCTGCAATTTGTATGGAGCAGATAGCAATGGTGGAAACCACCAGAGTTTATTTGAATGTAAGTCTTTGGTTTTCAAATTGGAAAAAACATTTGTTTAAGTGTAAATCTCTGGAAGTTAAAAACATTTATTTTGAGCACTGCATAAAATTAAATATTGTACCATTGGATTTACGTGCATACAAATTTCCCAATTGAATTACTTATGAAAATCAATTATATAAAGATCTGTCATGTTATACAACCGAACTGGTCTTGAGTTGTTCACAAGCTTTGTGGTCACAATAACATTCAAATGCAGGCTCTTAAAAATGAGATTGAACAGATGGACGATTCTATAAATAAACATGGGTCCTTCACTTCAGTTAAAGGTTTATATTCAAATATTGCTAGGAAAGTAAGAAAACACATAGACATGTTAGCGGTTACAAAAATTAAAAAATTAAACAGAGTTAATGCTTATGGTTTAAATCAAGCATTTTTGATTAAAACTGGCAGACATGTTATAAAACAAGGAGTTTATCAGCAGTGTATTAAAAGAGTTTCTGTGGGAGAACATGTTAAACAGTTAGACACAGTTACTCCACAGTCTACTGAAATCGCTGCTATCAGTAACTCAAACAAGAGTATTGGGTTATCCAATGAAGTAAATGACAACAAGCATACTGTTACACTTTCTACAAGTGAAAACAAAGCAACAAACAATATAGCTAAGGTCGTTGAACTTATACAGCCTTCTAATTCAACTAACAGCTGGTTATTTTAATTTGCGGCAAGACCAAAGATGAGTTCTCCGGTAAACTTTCAAGCAAAAAAAGGGGCAAAGAAGAAAGCCAGAAGCAAAGTAAGAGGACATTGAGTAATAAACATAAAACTGTGACTTTAACTTTTAACTTATCTGATCAAATATTCTCTAAAGAAGAATGTAAAATGTTATCAAAAGGTTTTTCATTTGTGCCTCTGAAACATGTTAAGTATACTGATTTAATTACCAATTTTAGATTGTATGCCAAAAAAATTAAATTTTAAATATGTTTTAAATCAGATTGAAGTTATAGAAGTTAGTTCAGAAATATACTTTGAAATGGCTGAGTACATTTAATCCTGCCTTAAATCCTACGCTTCAAGCGTTTGCAAGGGCATGTAAAGCTGATTTTGATAAACTTAATAAAAATAAAGGCGGTAGTAGATTTTTTAATCTGACGGCCTCGGAAAGACTTGCTCTAAAACAACTTAGAAGCTACAGGCATTTAAGGTACATGAAGGCCAATACAGGCTGTAGTATGGTAGTGACGAATGAAGGACAATATATAACACAAGTTAGAACTTTGGCGTGACAGCTCTACATATGTGAAAGTTACTAGAAATTATATAATTAACAGTTTTAATTGTATTGATTCAGATTTATTTCATTTATTTAATCAAAAATACATTTATTACCAAACGTTTGAATTTTTTGAAGTCAATGAACCTGAAATGGGGAAGATTTTTGGAATATTAAAAAAAATCACAAAGATTTAGTGGTACTAATCCCCCATTCAGGCCCATTGTTTCAAGTCCTAGGCATAAAACCACTACAATTTTGTATTATTTGGATAAGGTGTTTAATCCCATAGTGCAAAATAATAATTTCTTTATTAAAGATTCTTGGTATTTTCTTCACCAGTTAAGGAGTTATCAATTTAAAGGGCCTCAAACTTTATTATGTACTGTGAACATCGTTTCATTATATACAAGTATTGATATTTGCAATGGCATAGAGTATATGAAATGTTATCTTGAAGAAGTAGTTCATGTTGATCAGTTATCCATTAACTTATATCAGACTTTAATGGAATTAATTTTACAGAATAATTATTTTACTTTTTCTGATGGTATTTATCAGTAAGAAACACATGTTGCTATGGGAGCCCCAGTGGCCCCTTCATTTGCTAATATTGTGTTATGCTGGTGGGAAAAAAAGTAGTTCTGATCACACACCCTATGTTTCAAATTGTTTCTTTTTATCGTAGATTTATTGATGATTTATTTTTTTGTTTGGATGGGTAGTGTACAAGAATTAGATCTTTTCTAAGATGATTTAAATCAGACAGTTAAGTGGTTGAAATTTACAAAAGGGAAAGTAGGAAACGTTACTTTTTTAGATCTTACAATCACAACGGATGTTAATAACAAATGTTTCCACACTGACATTCACAGGAAGAATACTTTTAGAAAGAACTATTTATTCTACTTTAGTGGACACCCCCAATTATTGAAACTTAATATATTTAGGGGTCAATTGATTCAAGCCAGTAGAATTATTAGTAATAATGACTGGTTTGGTAGAGAAGTAGAACATATTACTGGATTCTTCCTGAATAGGGGTTACCTACCACATGAGCTGATCAAAATTGTTGATGATGTGAAACTTCATTGAACTGATAGATTTCCCACCATATTGACACATGGTATTAATTTGATTAATAATTTAAATGACAACAATGTACATAATACTGTCCTTTACAACAAAAATGGTGACAAGTTTAATGTGATGCCTATGACTATCTCAAATGATAGTTCCAGTATTCATAGACTTATGACAAATAACTGGAAGATATTAATAGGAAATCCAGACTTAGTTGAAATTTTTGGAAATAGACCCCAGTTTCTTATTAAGAAATATTTTAATTTAAAAGGGTTACTAGAATTTCATCCTAATACTGACAACAGATTTGCTGTTAGGAAACAAGGTACTTTGTCAAGCGGTCAGTGTAAACAATGCAGATTTGTTAGTACTACTAATATCTTACATTTTTCACACTTAAATAAGTCAGTTGAGGTAAAAGGACACTTTAATTGTAATATCAACAATATTGTTTATGTTGCTATGTGCAGCACCTGTTTTTGTTTTTATGTCGGCAAAAGTATCCAACCCCAGAGGGTCAGGGTTAGAGAACATGTTAAGGGTATTAAGGACAAAGATATATTAAATACCCTCAGTAAACATAGTGCAGTTTGTGATGAGTTTAGAAAGTTTTATTTTATGGTAGTTAAGCACATTCAAGACAAGTTATTTGTTAATGTGTGTAACAGATTATTAGAGATGCGTGAATTAAAATGGCAAATTTTACTGAGGTCAGATAAAATTCCAGGATTAAATGAACACATTAATATTAAATGTTTATTGAAGTTTAACATTTTGTGATATCATGTACAACATTTTAGAATATTTTATAACATTTCATATTTATTTTTATTTTCTACTGCGGTGGTGATGCTGCGGTAGCGTTGTCGCCTCACAGTTAGACGTTGCCCATTCGATTATCAGTTAGAGCGTCTTCTGTGTAGTGGCATGCGTGAATGGGCGTTCCTTCGTTGAAGGTTGTGCATTAGGCCCGGCAAGCCAGTATGTAAAAAAATCTACTGCCAATCATTAGCGGACTGTAGTTCCGCTGTGGCGACCCCTAACCGGGAAAAGCCAAAAGACGCAAAAAAATGTCATTGCATTTGTGAATTTAGATTTTGTGTTATTGCAATTTTTTATATGTATTTATATGTAATTTGTGTGTGTATTTGTATATTTAGAGTTTTTTTAATAGATTGTTAGCAAGTAATATTATGTCACAGGAAGTTACATTTAGAAATGAATGTGATTGGTCAATGAGATAGTAGAGGGAATTGGTCAATGAGATAGTAGAGAGGGATATTTAAATTTGTATGTTTTGTGTGACTTTTATTCTGATGAAGTTCCATGTATGAAATTGGGATGAAACCGCTAAGTTTGGTGTAGTTTATTGGCCTTCTAGTGCTTGTAGGAGTTCTGCTTAATTTCCATCTGACGTTGCCAATCCAAGGGTGTTTTAGTTCAGTGTTTTCATTTACTTGGTTTGTGTTGGTTTGTTTGTTATATATGTAATTTAGTCTAGTTTGTTGATATTTGAATGGGAAATGTACTATGTACACCTATTCACAATATTTGTTCTATCCAGCACATTTGTAGCTCGTTGTCATGTTCTAATATTGCTACTGTCACTTGAATTGTTAATGTCATAAACATCTATACTTAACACAATGCTATATCTTTAAACTACTCCACATTCCTATCTGACTTACTAAGTAATATTAAAACACTCTGTCTTTGATTCCACTGGCATCTCATTGTTGCAGTATTTCCCATGGTTTTCAGAAGTGTACCCTTGCTGGGAGACTTCAATTGTAAGAACCAGTATGTGTACTACGATTCATGTCAGAGCATGCATCTCTGTTCTCTACTTCATGAGTTACTTCATGGTAAAGTTTAAACAATTGACTAGAAGTGAATACAACATATACTGCATTTAATATTACTATCTAGGTATGCTTCACGTAATAGTTATGTTTTTTAAAGTTATTTTGTTACACACTTCTGTGTATGTGGTGACATAATATGGAGAAGAGCATTTCTGAATTTTGTGACAGAGAATTGTATCTGTTAATGCAGCTTCTGTTACTATTAAGAAACAGTCCTTAATGGATACATTTTTCATTCATGATGGCAATGCCTGTAATTCAGCATTTGACCTGTTTCATAGAATACCCTTTATTTAAGATGAACTGAGCTGCTTTCATGAACATGTTTGGAAGAAACATATTTGTAAGTGTGCTTATTCATAACTGTTGACTATTGCTGTTTGATGTTTTCATTTATGTGCAGTTGAAATGGTGTTTCACTGCTATTACTGATATCTCCCTAATTACTATACCAATGTTTCAGCAGTACTGTACGCCTTTTGTTGATGTCGACTTATTTTGACTTACATTCAAAAGCCTGTTGATGTTTTTTGTGATGTCATGTTGGGCAATCACATTTTGCTATTTGTTGATCATACTTGGTGTCAGTTTATAAAGCTGTTGATTATACCATTATGATGTTTTAATTGTCAATCAAAGTAGATCTAGATATATGTCACTACCCATATTGCATCATAGTATGGCAAATCCTACCTAGTGCACTGAGAAAGTTGTTTGCTCCTCTTGGGGGAGAGTTAATGTACTGATCAGTGTCTCTAGAAGAAAGACAGCAAGTGTATGTAAACCTGAAAAAGGGTAAGAGAAAGCTGAAGATTGCTCCTGTTACATGAACCCAGAAGACAGAAGCAGAGAGCTAATCAGAGGCACTGAGAGAGACAGCTGTAATGGAAAGAAAGTAAGGATTTGTAGAACCAATGAGAAAAAGCTAGTCCTTTTCATAAACCTCCTTGTCAATGTTGGGGGGGTCAGCAAATTAATTAGTCTAGTGATATATCTATGGTGTAAAAGGGGGGGGGTTAGCAACTATGAACCTCATTCATTAGAGTTCAAGAGTGCAGCAACAATCAAGGCACAGTGTTACAAAGCCCTAAAGGTGCAAACATTTGGCTAAAGATACAGACATAAGAACATGCATTATTTCAAGAGGTATATCAGCATATACCTATGACGGAGCAACCTACAAGAATAGAACCACTAAAGGGGATTCAGACAGTAAAACATTGTAATATGAAAGTATCGCAAAGTACAGACCAGAGCTGATATTGTAGCTTAAAATAGTTGCACAGCAGAAAGCAAAAATGACTAACAAAACTAAAGAGAATGAATCTTTCACTGAAAAGGTATATTCTAAGGCCAGGAATGAAGTTAAGATATATGAAAATTGAACAACCTGAGCAGAATTATACAATTTCTATCAAAATGAAACAATCCCCCCCCCCCAAGAAGTAGAGAATACTAACTAGCAGGTAGGAATGAATAGGAAAAAAGATTTTCCCACTGCAGTTAAAGATGAACTGAAAGTGTCTGGGCAGAGTTGTATATACTCCTCTGTCAGTGCATGACAGAAAAATTAAATAAGGGAAGACTCTGTGTTACAGGTATCTATCAGTAAGGGGGAAAAATAAAACAAAATGTGCTCTAGGTTCCCCTTTTCAGATGAAGAACATCCTAAAGAAGAAAAAGAAATTGACAGGGTGGTGTTTATTCTCTCTGAAACAAGAGAAACGCAACACAAAGGCGAGAAAAAGGTAAATGCATTATATACTGAGAAACAAGAAAACAAGATGAACCTGAACAGAACCCTATTGGTATTCCTGTTTAGCCAAAATACAAGAGGCCCAAAGAAAGGAAAGTTCTATGCATGAAATTTATAACATGGGAACAAGAAAAATTAAGGTTTTGAGAGTAACCATCACTAAAGGATATTGGTATGACCTGCAAGTTCTGGAAGAGTTAGACACGAAGATGATAAACTTTGTTATGGTTAGACAGGATACAGTCACTTCCACCTTACAACAAAGGGACCTTGATTAAACTCCACAGTTAGCTGACTTTCATGTACTCCTTTTCAATTTTGAAAAGGCATAGAGGAAAGAAGGGCAGTGTAAGGGGAAAATACAGCTAGAGATGTCAGACAAGCTGAATAGGATGTTTCACTGTGTTATCCACACTTTTGATTAATAAATGACTTGTTAAAGAGGATGTAGTGTATGCCAGCAGCTGGTGCCCAAACCTTTCAGATGTCTGGTGATGAGATTAGCATATAGCCAGGTATGGGGGACATCTGGATAAGAGTAAAACAAGGATCTTAGTAAGATTTCACTAGAAGTTGAGAACTTTTGGGCTAGATGGTCTGAATGCCAGAATGCCATACAGTCAAGTTTTAAAATTTCTTTGATTTCAATTCCTATCACAGAAGTGCCGTTGGAATGTATTGCTATAGATATTGTTTGGCTATTGATAAAATCCAGCAATGGATTTCAATATAATTTATATATTTTGGATGATGCAACTAAGTACCCTGACACTATCCCACTTTATATTACTAATTCTGAAGCTGTCACTGAGGAGCTAGTCTTATTGTTTTCTGCAGTAGGGATATCTAAGAAAATACTCAATGAGCAAGGATTCCATTTATATCTAGAACCATACATCAACTGTGTTAGTGCTTTAAAGTCAAGAAATTAAATCCTTCAGTTTATCATTCCCAGAGAGAAGACTTAGTGGAGCATTGTATTGTAACATTTAAACTACTTGCTAAAAAATTTATTGAGGAAGATAGTAAAAAGCTCGGACACATTAGTACCATGACTCCTCTTTGCCATGAAAGCCTCAACACAATCCGTTTGAGATACTAAAAGTCAGTTTAAAACTTTCAGTAAAACATTATACCACCATACAACATAGGCTGAAAAAGGTAATGCCCATAATCTGAGAATACATGGAAAGAGGCCAAGCTACAAAAAGTGGTATGTAATACCACTGCAAGGACCAGGGAATTTAAAGATGCAGACCAGGAAGTTAGTTTTGGTCCCCTCAGCAGAAACACACTTTTGGATAGTCCATTTTAAATAACAGAAAAACTAAATGAGGTAAACTACAATGTTAGACAGGCTGGTGAGAGAAGATCATAACAGGCATCATAACAGGCATGCCATATCAATGTCTTGAAGAGTGCATACACCTATGTAATTAGTTTAGCAGCAGAGACAAATAACTGTTGTAAAGAAAGAGTGTTGACCTCTATCATGCCTGCAGTCCAGATAGATGATACACAGAGCCGCAGAAATAAGAAATTAAAAAAAATATTTTAAGGAGTAAGGAAGTGTTTTCAGAACCCTGGAATAGCAGACCTGATTGGGTAGCATATATAAACCATTCCAGGAGAAAAGGTTAACTTGGTATCTTACAGCCTGTTGGAGTCACAAAGAATAGCTGCACATGAAGTATTAAAGAGATACATTAAAATATTGATAAATACCGAGTAAAAAGATTCAACTCCACAACTTAATAACAGAATCAGGTTTTGTAGTGATTTATGAGGCTAACAGTATTTCAAGCATAAACAGTTGCCCAATACCTAGGTTTGGACGAATACTAGAAAAACTGCAGAAGGCAAGAACTACATTAAATGTGCTACAGTGTTTTAAAAATACTGGATCAGTTTGGCTCAACCCATTACAATGTAGTTAGCCTTTTGGGCCTATAGGCCATCCAATGGGCATGAAACTATGGTTTCTCACTGGGGAGTAAATTGTAGTTTAGGCTGGTGGAGCTTGCAAATAAACTGTTCAAATAAATGTAAAACAGGTAAATAGTGCTGCATTGTGTGTGCAGTTATAGTAAAAGAGAAGTGTTTGTTTAAGAACAGAAAAGAAAGTACAGTTTTATAAGTAAACTTACCATGTCAATACATGTTCACATAGATGAGTATTGCCATAGCCTAAACTACATGGGGTATATCCTGCTAAGGATCAGACAATCAATCAACTTGGTAAGCTTTAGAGGAGCTTGTACTGCAACAGTCATCTAGATAGTCAAACATGTACTGTTATGGTAAGTTTACTTAAACAGCTATACTATCTTCATTATTAGATAACTGTTGGTATAGCCTAAGCTACATAGGATGAAAGCCAAAGCTTAGAAGGAAAGGGGGGGGAGTAGGATCAAAGGCTATGGGTTCATAGAGAATAGTCCCAGCAAAATCTGCTCTGGCCCAAGAAAACAGACCACTTTGCAGCACTTGGTAAAGGTGTGCACAGCAGACAAAGTTGTTGTCTTCAAAATATTCTGGAGTCTACCTCTTCCAAAAAGTCACATAAGTAGCCAGAGCCTTGGCAAAATGGACCCTGAACTTGTATAGAAATGTCTTGTTATGGGTATGAGTAACAAAAAAAAAAAATAGCCTGAGACAATCATTTATAAAGTGTCTGTGTTAACACTGATTGTCTCTTTTTCTTGACTTCTTTGAAAATAAACAAGTAGTTAGAATTCCCGAAAGTCTTTGGTCTGTTAGTATAGTTTCTTCTTTCTCTCTTCTTTTTTGTTTTGTTTTGGTTTTTTTTTTTTTAAGGAAAGAAAACAGGAAGCTGAATTGCCTGGCTCAGTGTAAACCATACCTCTCAGCTGTCCAGATTTTCACAGAATGCCCAGATTTTTGCCTTATATTTTTGGTCTGTTCCTCATAAAATTTGTGTTTTTCTGGCAAAGCATTAAGGACTGAAGACAGTAAATAATGACAGACATTTGAGCTTCAGACTTCATATCCTTCGCCACCTGAACACCAATGCAAGACCTGTTTTTCTAGCAACTTTTAAGTTTATAAAAGCATTTGTCCTTATTTCTGGGCCTTTGTCCACCCATTATTTTTTGCCTTTGTCCATATATCTTGTGATAAGAGGTTGAGAGATATAATGTAAACTCTGAAAACACTTTAGGCATTAAAGAAGGATCGGTTCTAAATGGTATCCCATCCTTCTGATAGATGAGACAGTACTGAATCACTGCAACAGAATTTAACTCAGATACTCTTCTTGCAGAAGACAGAGCAATGTGTAACACAGTTTTCCAAGATAAGAACTTGAAATCAGCCTAATCACCAAGTTCAAAATGAAAAAGTATTTGTTAAATAAATTTGTTAAAGTCAGACTGTAAAAATCATCTGGCATTCAAAAACAATGTCAGTCAATAACAAACAGTAATGCAGGAGAACTCAAGTATCTTATTTACTAATACTCTAATGTACATTAGGAGGCAAAAAACCATACAGAAACTTGTACAGAATTTTGTCTGATTTTATTGGTGAGACATATGGTATTTTATACACTTTACTATCAGCGGTCAGTGACAGGGTCTTACATCACAGTAACTTATGAAAAAGTGCTGAGATGGTGAAATCTTTTCCCATGAGAATATTACAGCCTTGCAAGCACCTGGTCAGTCACAATGTCCTTCCGAGGATGTAGCCAATTCAAGGCTCTTAGATTTGTCTTCTTTAATGCTTCTCTTTGTCTCTCTTGTTTACCATCTTCTGGTGGAAGCAGGAAAAGATACACATGCAGACAGATTTATTATTTTCTAACTTTGCAAAATAATCTTTACTGACAGACATGAGCATTACACTGCAGCTTATGCTTCAAGCAATAATATCGCAGTTTATTTCTACTATTATTCTAGTAAAACAGAATTAAATGCATTACATATCATACTATTTTTCAACCTTTGTTCCTATATAGATTTGAGCACATTTATTCCTGTCTAAAGCACACATTTCTATATCTGACCACACAACTTATATATGTTTGAATGTTTGAATACACATTTTCCTAAGCATATATATTGTAAATATATTTTCTAGGCAGCATGTATGTAAATATATTTTTCTAGGCCATGTGAATATATATATTTTTCTAACATTCTCCCTCCTGTTAATGCATTTCATTCTATTTGAAACATAAACAGTATCATTTCATTTCTTAGCCTTTTCCTTTCAAGGACTTCTAGCTAAGTAAGTCATTTGCTTTATATTTCAGATAGGCTTTGTATCAACAAATTCAATTCCATGTCTTGGTACATAGTTTCAGTTACTGATATGTCAACTAAGTCTTTAACTAATTTTTCACACAGGGTATAATTATGAGCAGTACTACACAAATTGCTATCAGAATATTCATACCCCAAATAGATTCTGGAAAAAGTTCATCAGTGGGTTTGGGCCTGGTTCTGCCATGCTGACACCTGCTGTATTACCTCCAGGTGATCATTGATTTCATGTTGGTTGTCTGGAATGTACGCAGCATTCTTCTTTGATAAGCTGTTCTCATTGCATTCATTTCATCAGTCACAAGTTCAAGAGCGGGAAAAGTCGCATTGCTCATTACTTGACAATTTCCTCAGTTCCCAAATCGATTTGAAATATCCAGGATATAACACTGTCACTCAAGTCCATATGAGTCAATTTTTCTTTGTCCTTCACAGCCGAGTGATCCTTCCAGCTTGCTTCAATCTTACCCACTGGATTAGCAGGTTTTCTGACTGTATTCTCGGCTTGCTGAGCTATATTTCACGCTATGCGTTTTTTTAGGGGGGGCAATTCTGCAGTATGTCTTATGGCTGGAACCAGATAACCCAAAAACAACTGCGGACCAATTCTCAGGTAACCATTTATAGGCCTTTTTCCCACAAACAAAATAACAGTTTTCTACTTTAGTACTGATGTTAACCCTGAATGAAACATTTTTTATCTATAACAGATAATTGTCTATATATTTCAGGAGTTTTGCACATCTCTCAATGTTGTACCTTGGTCTACAGGTTTTATATAACATTTGTAAGACACAGTTATGTTACAGTTACTCCAACCAACCTTTTAACAAAACAAACAATTCCTTTCTGAGTAACGAAATATAATGCCACTTTGTCTTGTGATCTCACAGTACCTGTCAAATAATAGGTTTTCCCAAGTTTCATTTATCCCCAAAGGGACAGCAGACATTAAAAGTCCTCCATATGCTGTGGGTATTGCAGTACAAACCCAGCAATTTGAAACATTCATAGTCTCTACATAGACTCGCTTTCATAGCAGGTATGTGTTGAAGTTCGGGTGCCAGTCTATAGCCAGTCCATCATCACGTTTTATCAATTTCACTTCTGTAGTTATATGCAAGAAAACCATAACAACAAAAGGTCACTACAAACATGGTTAATAAATGTAGATAAATGTATGATCAGCAGGCCAGTGAACCAATGTCTTTGGGGTTGCTTCACATTTTATTCACTCTGCCTCTGGCCATCCTGTATCTGTGGAATGTCAGTTAAAAATGTTTGTCCAATTTAAATTCTTTGAGTGGTTTACAATCAAATGAACCCAAGATGATCTCTCAGCAATTTTTACTGCAGTAGGTGTTGCCAATAGTACCGACCTTCCCACTTTGGACTCGCCCAGTTCTCTTTTGATGACTTTCAGCCAGATCCAGGATTTGCTTCTCGTTTATCTGAAAAGAGTTCAACTGCAAAACAGTCTTATTTGTTAACAATTTCTTCATATAACTAGCTAATGAGCCATCGGCCTCCAGCTCTGCAGGCATGAGGGCCTTCCATTGTCAATATGCTCTTCAAACACTACGAACAGTTCTCATGCTCAGCAGTGCTAAAGGCAGACAGCAAATCCAAGTCTTTTGAGTCTCACTCATCAATTTTCTCAACTTGTTTTTCAAAATTCCATTGTACCTCTCCACCAGTCCTGCTGACTGAGGGTGATAAGCACAATGGTTTTTCAAAGTTTTTCAAAATCCCAAAAATCTCCCAAGCTGATGTATTGTCTGGTTTAAATGTGTTCCATTGTCACTATAGATTCTTTCCGGTATGCCAAATCTAGGAATGATTTCTTTCACTAAGGCTTTTGCTACTGTTGCTGCATCCGGATTCCTGGTTGGAAAAGCTTCTACCCATTTTGAAAACATATCTATGACCACTAAACAGTATTTTTTCCCCTTCACATTTATTCAGTTCTATGAAATCCATACAAATAGTATGGAACGGATAGGGTGGTGTTGGAAAGCTCCTCTGCGCTTGTTGCTCCCTGTGCATGATGTTTGCTACAAATATGACATGTTGCACAAAATTTTTGTGTATAATTTGTTTGGAATGTTTTGTTAACTAACTGCCTGTTGAGACATGGCTCTGCCCATGACTCAACAAAGCTGCATATCTAAATAAATTAGATGGCAATATTGTTTTTCTCTTTGGAGATGTACAGTCCTTCCTCAAGGATTGCTCCTCGTTTTATCCACTTCTGCTTTTCTGCTTTTGTAGCTAATGTCTGCATTGTTTTTAACATTTCTAAATCTAGAGTCTCAGAAGGTTGTAGTTCTTCATTTAAAAACACAGTTTCTAGGTCTGAGGCAGCTTGCTTTGCAGCTGCATCATTTGAAATTCTGTCTTGTTGCTTGGTATGGGCTGCACATTTACAGATAGCTATTCTAGTGGGTAACTGAATAGAATCTAACAGGTTCAAAATCAATTGTGCATGATTAATCGGTTTGCCAGTGGATGTTATCATTCCCCTGTTTTTCCACTGTTGTGCAAAGACATGCACTGTAGAGAAGGCATACTGACTGTCAGTATATATGTTAACACATTTGTCTTTCGCTAGAGTGCAAGCACGTGTCAAAGCTATCAATTCTGCTGCTTGAGCTGACAGGTTATGTTGCAGGGTTGTGCTTCTATGATTTCGTTATCAGTCACTACTGCATAACCCACTAGGTTCTTTCCTGTAGGACCTCGTCTACAGGACCCATCCACATAAAATGTCACCTCTGCATCGGCTAAGGGCACATCAGTAAGATCTTGTCTAGGTGTGGTTATTTGTTCCATTTCCTGTAGGCAACTGTGTGGTGTGCCATCTACAGGAATCGGAAGTAATGTCGATGGATTTAATGTCGTGCATCGTTCAATTGTCATATGGGGTTGACTCAATAGTATGGTCATACAAGAAAGATGTCTGGCAGGGGATAAAAATGCTATTTTTCTTGCAGTAAAATTATCGCAACTGCATGAGGTACTCTCAACGTGAGAGGATGAAACAATACCACTGAGGCGAAGCTTGCACTGCCATAACTGCTTGTACACAGGGTGGTAATGATCGTGCCACGGATCTAACTGTGATGAATAGTAAGCTATGCCATGTTGTTGCGTCAGTACTGACGTCATATATCCCAATCTACAGTCTGGAAAAATCTCTTATGGTAATGAAGCCCTAAAACTAACGATGAGACTATCAGTTGTTTTAGTCTGCCTTCTGCTTCCGTGTCCAATGTAGTGTTTCTTGTGCTGCCATTGGTGTTTTGAATATTAAATCAGCCAATGGAGCCGTTTCTAAAGCATAATTCAACTAAAATTAGTCATCCCAAGAAGGACATCATTTCCTTTTGGTAGTTGGTCTAGGTGCTTGTAAGATTGCTGTTTTCCTATCTTCATCTAATGTTTTACCTTCTTTGGATATCACATATCCCAGGTATTTAACCTGTTCTTTCCAAAGTTGCAATTTATGTTTATTCACTTTATGCCCTTGCTCAGCTAAGAATTTCAACAATGCTACTGTGTCTTCCCTACATTGCTGCTGGGTAGGAGCTGCAAGCAAGATGTCATCTACATAAAGTAGTACTGCTGCCCCCTGGGGGGGAAAACCCGCCAGGTTGCTAGCCATCTCTTATATTGTTGGACTTTCACTATATCCCTGTGGTAGTCTTTTGCCCTGAAATGTGAATGCAAACCAATGCTGGCTGTCAGGGTGGATAGGTATTGAAAAAACGCATTGCTAATATCTACCACGGTGAAATATTTTTGTTGCGGCTTCAAATCATTTCGCATCATTCACAGCCTGTAAATCTTGTACCATCCGCCATTCCCTTGCCGCTTTTTTAACAGGAAATAGAGGAGTATTACATGGTGAATCCAAGGATTCTACCAGTATCCCTTTCTTAAGTAATGCCATTATGATAGGTTTGATTCCTTGTTCTGCATCCTTGCTCAAAGGATATTGTCTTTTCCTTGGTCTAATGGCTGATTTTGGTGTAATAACTACTGGCCCTGCTGTTAATAAGTCCTACATCCAATTTCCTGTTGACCAAAGAACATTTGGTATTTTACTCAAAGCTTTTCTTCTTCTTCTATCAAGAACGCCAGTCAGCTGTCTTCACTCTGTTGTAAGTGCACAGCTGTAACCAATTTAGTTTTTGTTTCTGTACTCCTAAGTCCGATAACTCTAAGTCAGTTAGTTTCTCCCATTTTGTCACTTTGTCACCCAAGTCTACCCACCTAACATTCCTGTTCTTGGTTAGGCTAACATGCGGTAGTTTATTGGATCTGTACAATTCCAAGAACTCCTGAGGCAATGAACAACTCACTACACTATTGCCCTCAGTGTCCCAGTATAAAGTCCGTAGTATTAATCTATTTGGGGATTCTGAACATTTTGTTCATATTCTTTATCAGGTCCTGATGTGCTACAATAATATAGGGTACAATGTAACAAATGTTGCTGATCAACATCGAGGGGAAGCACCTTGCTGGTGGCTACATTCATCAGTTCCTTGGTCACTGCCCCTGGACCGGTTGTAACCAGATCCTGGCTGTACCAATAATAGGCCTCACCCAAAGCATCAGTTTGTCTCTGTGCCTCCATACCATTCATGGTAGGGACTACTGCTATGCCAAAGAGTTGCATAAGATCTCTTCCCAATAAGTTCATGGGGCATTTGGCAGAAAGTACTATTTTACTTCTCTGGGTTATACCGAGATGGGGTCAGTTATTGCTATATCATGGGAAAGTGGTTCCCTGTACAGCTGTCCGTTTGCTGCTTTCACTAATATGTAATCGGGTGACTCAGAATGTTCGGTAACTTTGAAGGATGTATCAAAGTTCGTGATGCTCCTGAATCACACAAAATTTGACTTCTCTCCTTCCACCAGAAGTGTAACTTCGGTTTAGTGTAATAGAGCTCCAAGCTCAGTAGTGCCAAGTCCAAAACTTCACTTTCCCCAACTTCTACATCCGTTGCATGTCATTTGTTTCTTCTAAGGTATTTACATTATTCTCCTGCTCATTAGTCTCTCCTAATGACTGCCGAGCAGTATAACTGCCATCTAGTCAATCCTCATCATCCTTATCCTTTTTCCACAGGTGCCTTGCTCCTGCAATCCCTTGCCAAATGTCCCTTCAATTGAAGCACTCACCTCTTTTTTCCTGTCCTCATAAAATTCTGAGTTTCTGTCAGAACGTTTGTTACCCTGAGCATTTTTTGGCTGTTTGTACTACAAAACTTCCGCTCTTCAGCTGTGAAGACCTGCGTTTTCTTTTACTGTTAAAATGTTTTTCGGCATGTCTAGCATATTCTAACAAGGCTTGAAGCCTACTGCTCGGTGATCTATCATATGCGCTATTGATAGCAATACAACCTTTTAAAAATGCATTCTTCAACTGCTGTTCATATGAGCTATCATTCTTTTGATTTTCAGGAATAGTCATACCACTATGGTTATTAAAACATTCTAATAATCTACCATAGTATCGTCCACTGTTTCATTATCTTGTTGTACATTGGTTAATACAAGTCCAGTCTGCCCTAGGTTTCCACTTTTCAGTAATGCGGTCTGTAAGACCCTTCAATCTAGTATCTAGTTCCACTATGTGGGAGTGGCCTGAGTTGCGCTGGCCACGGCATTCCAGGCACCACAAATCATGTGCCAGTCTGGACCTAAAATTTGTCTAACTACTTTTCTACCTCTTCCCCATTCAGGTGGTAACTCAATCTCATGCCCTGTAAATCTTGTACAAATTTCTCAAAGTTAATTTTGGATGGGGAATTCCCTCTGTAGGTTTCGGATGTCTTCCGTGTCCATGGTCTATACACTAAGAGAGTTGAGGCCTGGCCCTCCTGTCCTGCCTGTGGGTTTGGTACTTCAATTAATGGACAGATTTCCTCATCTAATGAATTTCCGCTTGGTTGAACATCTATAAATGTTTGACGTGTTCGGATCTAGTTCCGATAGGTTCTCTTACAAATGGTTGTCTTAATATCCCTGTTGTCTCCGGATACCGCTTCATATTCTAAGTAAGGCATCGGAGGAGGTGGTAGGAGGGACCGATGCTACTATTGTATTATTATCCTCTTTGTCTAAAACAATGCTTTTGCATTTTTATTTTTCTGTTCCCTCGGTTCACTTCCTCAATCCACCTATGTGCTTGAGGAACGCCTAACTGTTGTTGTTTTTGCCTGACCTTCGATTTTAACTGTTTCAAAAGTTTTACTAATGATATTTTATCTAATTTACCATCAAAGTCATACTTATTAACCCATTTTGAAAAATATCTCACATTATCTGCTCTTTGCAATTGCATATACTTTGCATCTTCTGTTAGACCCTTTAGTGCATTCATTTCCCATGTCTCTGAAAGAAAAAAGAACTGTTACGTAACCCTTTCTCTTGTACCACGTGGTATCTTATTCCCCGTATCCACAGTAGTGTCTAGAATAACTGTTGTACTTTGCTTTGTTTACTTCCTGATCTATGACTTAAGATACAATACTTCGACTACCTCTCTTCCTGCTGTCACAAACCTTAGCGATAGCACAGTGTAACCTGGTCCCTGATCTAAAACAAAACAAAGAGAGGAATTCTGCTTACCCCGCTTACTGTTGAAACTTCTTTTAGGATCCAGTTTTCCGCATCAGACAAGTGGACAGCCTCTTTAGATACGCAATAACTAGGTCGAGGTCTTTCCTTCTCCTACGCAGGGTGCCACCTATATACTCTGACCTGCAGCTTACCAAGGGAATTCCACGATTAGGACCAAAATGTTAAATAAATTTGTTAAAGTCAGACTGTAAAATCATCTGGCATTCAAAAACAATGTCAGTCAATAACAAACAGTAATGCAGGAGAACTCAAGTATCTTATTTACTAATACTCTAATGTACATTAGGAGGCAAAAAACCATACAGAAACTTGTACAGAATTTTGTCTGATTTTATTGGTGAGACATATGGTATTTTATACACTTTACTATCAGCTTTTGCCCACCTCACTGACGTGGTCAGTGACAGGGTCTTTACATCATAGTAACTTATGAAAAAGTGCTGAGATGGTGTTTTTCAAAAATCTTTTTCCCATGAGAATATTACAGCCTTGCAAGCACCTGGTCAGTCACAATGTCCTTCCGAGGATGTAGCCAATTCAAGGCTCTTAGATTAGTTCGAATACAATGGGTGCATGTCTTCTTTAATGCTTCTCTTTGTCCCTCTCTTGTTTACCAGCTGGACACTATCTCTGATAGTGCCTATTCTTCTGGTGGAAGCAGGAAAAGATACACATGCAGACAGATTTATTATTTTCTAACTTTGCAAAATAATCTTTACTGACAGACATGAGCCAGGCTGGCGCTGCCAAGGCCAAATTTCTAATTACACTGCAGCTTATGCTTCAAGCAATAATATGTTTATTTCTACTATTATTCTAGTAAAACAGAATTAAATGCATTACATATCATACTATTTTTCAACCTTTGTTCCCTATATAGATTTGAGCACATTTATTCCTGTCTAAAGCACACATTTCTCTATATATCTGACCACACAACTTATATATGTTTGAATGTTTGAATACACATTTTCCTAAGCAGCATATATGTAAATATATTTTTCTAGGCAGCATGTATGTAAATATATTTTTCTAGGCCGCACATATGTGAATATATATATATTTTTCTAACAGTATTATACATTTCTCCAGGCAAAATTAAGATCCCAAGGAGGAGTCACCTGTCTTCTGCGATATGCAACATTCCTTCCAAATACTGTTTCACTTAAAGTAGTGTAGAAAGGAGAGATCCATAGGCAGACATGCAGAGATGGCCAAAAGGTGAATCTCGCTAATAACTGGCAAAATATTGCAGTTTCTACATTGGTACCAACTAGAAAATCTTTTCCACTTAACCAAATTAGCCATGTATGATTTTTTAGTAGCGTATTTTTTAGCATCCTTTAATATCTGCTGCACATCCTCAAAGGAAAAGCGTCTAAAAAGTATTGCAGTTCTGTTATCTAGGCAGTAAGTTAAAGAAGTTGAAGGTCAGGACGAATCAGAGAATCTCTGTCTTTATTAAGTCCATCTTGTATGGAAGCTCATGGTAATTGCCCTTGGCCATTTTCAGAAGGGTGAACCACAGTTGCCTAAGCCGATAGGGAGTTACCAGTATCAAATATGGAGAGCCTTTCTGAATCTTTAGTAAAAAACCCAGTTACAGAAAAAGGCGGAAAGGCATACAGAAACATTCCTGACCGTGGGAATGAAAAAGCATCTGTCTTGCAGTCTTTTGTGCAAGGAGTCCTGGGGCAGAATTTCTTTAACTGTCTATTGTGAATGAAGGCAAACAGACATACTTCAGGAGTTCTGCACAGATGGATCAGTGCCTGAAGATCCTTGTATGTAACTTCCATTTGTGGGGGGGTCTGTCCTGGTTCTGTTCAGCTTCTCTACTACAAAACTCTCTTTTGATAGAATGTAACAAGCTAGTAGGGGTAGATTGCATTGCATTGCTAGTTTCTAGGCTACCATAGCTGGTCTTCAAATAGGGTAGGATCTGGTGCCTCTCATGACTATTTACCACATCACTGTGGTGTTGTCTGTAACTAGCAGTAGAAGCCCTGGAATACAAAGATGGTTTAGGGATCTGAGAGCATTTATTAGTACCATCATTTCTTTAAAATTTATGTGCTTCGGTTTGCCATGCTGGATCCATAGTCCTTGAAATTTCATCCCTTTGGATACAGATCCCCAAACAAGTATGAGGCATCTGTGGTTACAGACTGAGCAGGTGTTCGATGGAGAAAAGGAAAGACCAGGGGACATCCTCCCTTCATTTTTGAAACTTCCTGCCATTTTCTGAAAGACTGTTTTCTTGTGCCATACTGGGGTTGCTTATTCTGTTACCTATAAAAGGATCCTGAATTGGAAGGAAAGATCCTGTTGTATTTAAGTATGGGGGGGTAAAGAAATCTGAGTAACCCCCTGAACTACCTTTCTCCTTTCATCAAAGTTTTTCAGGACATCAGCAAAGGAGGGGTCAAATAATATATCTTTATCCACAGAAACATTCAGGATCTCAGATTGTATATCCTTTAGCAAATCCAGCCAGGCAAATCTGCTCATCAGTGACCCAGTGGCAGACAATCACGAGACATCTTTATCAGTGTGATAAAAATACTTTAAATAGTTCTTAGTTACCTGAGACACAGAAGAAGGTAAAGAAATGTGGGTTGTCTTAAAATCTAAAGGAAGGTCAGCAAATAACTCTCTTTTATTGTCAAAGAAATCTAGCAGAAACTAAGACACGTGAGCCTGACAAGTCACTATTCTGAAGGCTAAATTGAAAGAAGTATATACTTTCTTTCAAAATATATCAAAAGCTCTCCTATCCTTGTTAGATTGAATAAGGTTAGCTGCCACAAAGTATTTGGTAGAAAAATATACTGACATAGAAATAACTGCAGGTTCTAACCTAGGGGTTATCAAAATAAATATATGGGCCAGGGAAACCTTATAGAATTTGTCATATTTTCTGAGAGCTGGTGGTTGAATGTCAGGCAAACTAATTGTTGAAATGAAGCCACCATCTAAGGGTGGAAAAAAGGAGAAATTGCTGCAGTTTGAGGAGAATCTATTTGTAGAAGATATTTGCTAGGACTCTGGCATTTCTTTTTGTTCCCAACAAAACAACTCCTTCATCCTGGCAACTGTATCAAAGAAAAACAACTCTTCAGGTGCTGAATCCAAAGAAATGTTTTCATCAGAATCAGATTCCCCATTTTATGGAAAAGGAACTTAAAAATCAGGGTCTAAGCCTAATTCCTATTCCTCAGACTGAGAATCAGAATCTGAGAGAGGAGGGTATCTTTTTCTTATAAATGAAAGAAAGACCCAAACTGTAAAGAAGGAAATGCTTTAAATAAAAGCCTTTAGCAAAACCCAACCAGTCTTTTCTGTCATCTGTCGTCCTTAGCTGAAGGGGACATAAGACAAGGAAAATGCCTAAGTTTATGCTTCTTTCTCTTGGGGATCCAAGTGAAAAAGAGCACCCAAAAAAACTGTCTTTTCCCCAGGAATGAAGCTTCTCACTGCAGCTCCATAAAGAACATCTGCTCCCTCATCTGATGCTGGCAAGAGTGGTTGTACCTCACCTGAAGCAGACAGTTGAGCGACCATGAAGGATGTGCCTACCTCTTGGTCCTTAGTAACTCCCTAAGGAGCAGCACCAGAAGGACCAAAAGAAACTGATGTATGATCGAGGACACTGATATGGACACAGCAGCATCACTCATTGAAGGCGGAGTTAAAACCACTGAAGGCAGAGTTAAAAAGGAAGCCGGAGTTATGACCAAAGCCTCCCTAACAATAACAACTTTTCTCTTCTTGTAAATCAAGGAGGGGACATCTGAAAAGCCAGGACCTGAGCCCATCACTCTATTGAAAAAAGTGACTGATAAGCAGGTAGCAGAGCCTTACTAACACACTCTTTCCCCAGACAAAAAAGGCAAGACCTGAGGTAAAAATCTCCAACTGTCAGCAACCAAAAACACTAACCCTAACTCATAGAAACAAATCTGGAAACAAAAGATAAAACTTTTTCTCAAAAATGGAATGTAGTCCCCAGTGGGGTAATTATTTGTCCACTTTGGGAAGCATTAGTTGATTGCTGTATCCCTTGAAGCTGCAGTAGAGAGCGAGACATTCTCTTACTTCATTGACAAGAAAGTTCTGGAGTTTTGACTGTCTAACTGCTATCTTTATACTGCTCTCCTTAAGTTCTAGATCATCTAGGATATGTGGAAGGTATGCTAAAGCATTGGAAGCTGATAAGTCATCTGATTCTTGACAGGATATATCCCATCCCTTTAATGATCAACATCTTTCGCTATATTAGTCAGAAAAGTGTTGCTATCACTTTAAATGGCAATGTTGCGTTGCTTTAAGGGCGGCGTCACTCTGTTGTATTAGCTACAGCAAGTCTGCTTAATAATACAATGCTGTATGTAAGAAAGCCTAAGGGATACCCAATCATACATCTCAAGTGTACCTCATTGCAAGGAACATTACTCCTTTTGAGTCCTAAAAAGTTCACGTTCTTCACAGTTCCACATTGAAAAAAAGAGTATGTCACACATTCAGTGTTAGGATTTTTTTCAAGTGATATCCATGATAAATAATCCCAAGTCAAAATTTGTCATTGTAAGTATAAGGTAACCCATTATAATCAGCTTGTAAGCCTTCTAGTTGAAGCTGTTAGTAAGTGTTCCACATTTTGCCTATTTATTCCATGTTATGAAAGGAAGAGGTCATCTATGACCCATGAAGAATGTTGTTTGCCCTTTTTGGAGGGAGAGCTCTTGAAAGGAGGCAGCAGAGTTAATGAGGGCCAAAAAGAATACACCAGGAGGAAGATGAAGTGTGTTCCTGTTATAGAAATTCACAAGAGAGCACTTCTGAGCAGCTCAGAGACAACCAGACCTATTGAAACAGATTGTATCTCACTTATATGGGATTGCACTAAAGTGATTTTTTGTTAAGCTATGAGTCTTACTTTTATATTTTAGTACAATCATTTGCTATGGGCTTTTATTAAGCAATAAAACTCTTGTTTTATAAAAAATGTTTTTCTATGACCAGTGTTCTTTGCTGCCTTTGATATTCCACAGAACATAATAACTCACAATGCATGCTCCATAATTATCAAAAATAGAATATTAAACACTATATTTAGCAAGAAGCCTATGGTCACCTGCACCCCTTACACCCCAAGCTCTAAATAAAGCACCACCAAGCTCTGCATAGACACACACACACACACACACACACACACACACACACACACACACACACACACACACACACACACACACACACACACACACACACACACACACATACGCATGCACACGCGCACGCACACACGCGCGCATACACAGGGATATGTGGTATCCGTTACTTTAGTTGCTAGATTGCAACAACCTGTCAAAATGAGCATTGGTCAATGTGTGCTATAGTCGACTATTGTTACGTTGGCTATAACATGCTTATTCTCTACGTCTCTACTGTCGCAGTTGTGTGACTGTGAACTTACTATAAATTAACAAGGGGGTGCATGGGGGAAGTCCTCACACTGGAAAGTGTTAGAGGCATCCTCCCCCTCACAATATAAAGCATGTTGTGAGTATATGTGTGTGTGTGTGTGTGTGTGTGTGTGTGTGTGTGTGTGTGTGTGTGTGTGTGTGTGTGTGTGTGTGTGTACAATATGTTGTGAATACTTGTGTGTGTACAATTATAGCTCTTGTAGTTGTTTTTATGTTTGGAGAGCTTGTAGGCTGAATATGTGAGTCGTAATGTTTACCGGGGTAGTGTAAGAATTACTTGGTGAGTATTTGTGAATGCTATGTGTTTGGGTTAATTTTTGGTGTGCATGGTGTGGGTGATGATTGTGTTTGATGTAATGTGCATCAATTTTTGTGATATTTAGGTGAATAAATGTTCATTGTATTGTATGTAATATGTGTAATGTTGCTATAGTATGTTTTGACCTAATTTAACTGCGACCACATACATGCACGTATATATAAATGTCCTTCCATTTACAAGTTTGCATTAAAGGCTTAATCCTCTTTCCATTAAGGCTTATTTTATACACCTTTAATTTGCATTTTGACACTGTTTTTTATTTTACTGAATTAAATGTATATTATTTTAGAGAACACACCTTGCATATAACATTCTTTTATGTAAACACTGGAGCAATACGTACCCCTTTCTCACCAAAAAGCATGTTAGATAAACCAGTGGAGTAAGAGACCCAGTTCCTTCTGACCATAAAACATGTCTCTTGAAAGTGTGGAAATCTATATCTGCATTCTGCTTCAGTCAATCACCATACCTTTAAATTAAAAATAAAGACCACAAAGCCAGTTTTTATTGTAAAATGTTTAGTGGCATGTGCACATTGTCTGAATCAAAATTTATTTAAGAAAATTAGACATTCACAAAATATCATTAAGTATATTACAAGATTCATATCCAGTTCCATATACATGATACATTCAAAAAATAATGCTTGAACTTTATAACAGTACCAAAGGCATTTTGTATGAAATCTTTGGAGAACAGAAGTGCAAAACTCAAAATTCGAAAAGGTAAAGGCAGCAAATAATAATGAAGATGTTTAACGCTAGAGATGGCATGTCAATCTCTTAAAGGACACCCAAGTTTGAGGATGGCTTTTATTAATTCACCTTTTTGAGATTTTAAGGAGAAGGAGAAATAATTTGGGGTATAATAAAAGAAAACACAGGGCCAAGACTAAATCTTTCATTCCAGAGATCCTGACATTCCATTAACGAGACCTAAATGAATGTAGCTGCACACTGTTGGGCTCTGGTGGTATATCTTATAACTTCATTTCATGTCCTCTACTAGATAACCAGGCAACTCAGAAGTCCATTGTAGAAATTCAGCATTTGCCCCTGAACCTTTCAGCAGCACACTACATACAAAACATACATGCGCAGTCAAAGCTCATACAAATGTAATATTGAACTGCCACATAACGTTGTTCTTTAACTACATATGTAAGTAACACCTGAGGACATATTCTAAAGGCTTAAAGTGCTGCTGTGAACATCCAGTGGCAATTCTTAAAAGTCTCACAAGCTCACTTATTTCTAATCCCAAAGGAATAAAGAGGTAGTGTGCAGTGTATGAACATAAATGGTAACCTTTTAAGGGCATCAGCACCATTATGTTATGTCAGCTGTATTGCAGCTGCAGACATTGCAGATGATGGCTACACAACAGAAAGGTTAACTAAGACACATATAATCATGCATGACCTCTTACGTAGCAAACCTGAAAAGCTAGGAAGCCATCCTATTTGTGCTTTCTACCCACAAGATGCATTCACAGGCATAAGAAAGTAAAGCCTAGAGCATGCAACAGCTAAAACCAACCTTCACAATTTCACCCTAATCTTCTTAAGGATACAAGTTTCACTTTTACCCAGTAGAGGTGGTCAGAGAAGACAAATTGCAGCAGTTTTTATAATACCCATTCATTATTTATATGCTTTTAAAATCTCAGCAGCACTCAGATAAGTACATGTTGCTGCCTACAAATGGTTTTCATTCAAACGTGTGGCAGAGTTAAACTTCATGATAAATAAGTCGAAATAGATAACTAGGCATGACATCTAGTTACATAGTGTATGGAAAAGCCAATAAATGGTTTTAAAACATGCACATAAATTATTTTCTTTACAGATGTTAGGTGAAGTTATATGCATTTTCCACAGTGACCCACGCCTTTTTGCTGAAAGTCTTTTCTGGTAAAGGAATAGTTACTATCAAATCTAGACAACAATATCTTGAAGCATACATTTCACAACCAGTAATCACCCCACCCCTTATCATGGCCTTTGTGGCCATGTCCAGCACTCTTTCAGCAGCCATGTGCTTACTGCCCCCTGTCCTTGACTAAACATTCACAATACGGATCATGTACAGTCTAAAGGTTCTACTGATACATGTATTCATTCAGTGTGCTAGGAACTCCCCACCCTCCACCATTACAGGATCTAGCAATAGAAACTCTCTCTTCATCCAACTATTCAGGAACCAAAACATTTTTTGTGCATGTTTCTTTTGCCTGGGAGGGGGAGGGGGGGGGGGTTGGATGGTTCCTGTGCAGTTCTTTATTAACTATCATTCATCAAGTATACATTTTACTCCAGTTCATTAATTTTCTTGGCATTTACTCTAACGGTAGCTTAATAAGATGGCAACAGTTTGGCTGTATTGAACCTTTGACACAGCTTTGTGTATGCCAGTATCACAATAAATGTGGAACAGAAACATGGCAATAAGTGACTCTGCATGGAAAGGGCAGGTGATTCCCAATGGGGTGTCAGAACACTGGGGTATTTATCATGTAACACAAAGAGTGAAAGATAATAATACACACAATGAATAAAAATACTTCCATCTGCCAGGCATCTCTTGGAATATAGTCTATATAAAAAGGTGTTGCTAAGAATTATATGACTTTGTAATTTTTTCGTAACATGTAACCACAACTACATTACAGAAACACACACAAAAAAATGTGAAATCAGAGTTATGCCTTTTGTCATCTCTAGATGGTTGTCACTATTGAAGTCCCCATGTGCAAAAATGGGAAAAAGGGGTTGTGGATTAATGGATGGATGGATGGATGGATGGATGGATGGATGGATGGATAGATGGATACATGGATGGATGGATGGAGTTTCTGCACAGACCTCAAATCAAGTTCACTGGCAGTATGAAGCAATCAGACAGGATTTAATCACATGCCAAAAAATATCCATGTACCTTTCACATAAAAGGACAAGGCTCATATACGTGCTCATGTGAGATTTCAGCAGAATGTGGAAGATTTGTGTAACTGCTTTCTTATATGGAAAATCAGGCATACTGGTGCATAAGGGCTACATAAAAATAAAGGACACAGACAGACAATCATGCATATATATTATGCTTAACCAGCCACGGTGATACAGCGGTAGCATTGTTGCCTCAAAGCAAGAGGTTCTCCTGTTCGATTCTCGGCTGGAGTGCCTTCTGTGTGGAGTCTGCATGTCCTCCCCACAGTCGAGTGGTCTCTGAAAGACATGCGTGAATGGGCGTGCCTTCGCTGAAGGTTGGGCATCAGGCTGGCAACTCGGCACCATAAAAATCTACTGCCAATCATTAGCGGACCGGAGTTCCGCTGTGGTGACCTCTAACTGGGAAAAGCTGAAAAGACAAACAAACAAACATTAGAAAAAGCCGGATACATCTCCCTCTTCTTAACCAAAAAAGTGACTCCTTAGCAGTATGTCTCTCTGCTGTGCATAAAGAAAATGCTACGCTGACCTCACTCAAAACTGTCCTCTCTTGCTATAGTACATGAACTGTAAACAATGTGGTTTCTGATATTAACTGTAAAAATGAATAGTATTAATAATACTAATACTAAAACTAATTATAATAATGTGAGTAGAGTTATTTCTCAAAATAGATCCTTAAAAATTTGAAGCCATTTTAAATTTGCATACCACAACAGGGAAACTGTATTTATCTACTGCTGCCCCACCCTAGCACTTTTAACTCATTCATTGCCAAAACAAACAAATCATTTTTACAACTGACGGCATCCCCCCCACTCCCAACAATGAAGGAGAGATCCCTCTTCACTTCTTGTTTTATGAGCTAATTCTGAGGTTGCTGGTCTCTCGGTATAAAATCAAAAGGCAGCATTCATAAAAGTATAGTCAAGGAAACAATAGTACAGAATTTCTCTTAGCTACATTTATCTAATATTAATATGAATTATGTTACTTTATAAGGCTATTATTTAGAGTATGGGAAATTAATAGCTGTTGTTTATTTATATAGATTTCCTTGCTGTTGTAGAACATTCTCTGTGGAAATGCGCTTGGACTTCTGATATCAACATTTTTATCGCCCAAACTTTGAAAGACATACATATTTTTAAACTAAAAGTCTACTTATTTTCAACTAATGATTGTCCAGTAGTGAGAGAAAAAAATGTATTGTTTCAATATTTTATAAGAGCCATGTGTGAGAGATGATTTTAGCCTTTGGTCTTTCAATGGAAAAGGAATTCAAGTAGGTGAAAAACTTTCAAATGCATTAAACGTCAGGCTGTCCTTTAATGCTGCATTTAATGGCAAGTTGACAGTAAGGCAACAGCAACAAAACCATTTATCTGCACATGGCAGATATATATTTTTTTCTTCTTTTTTCCACTTATGCTTATATCATAAAAATGTAAGCAAATCATTTGAGAAAGTATATTCAGGTCCTAAAATGTTCTCCAAAGTGTGCAAAAATCTAAACTATCAACAAAAAAAAATAAAATAAATAATAAGACAAAATACCAAAATGTAAGATCCAAACTCCAGCTGTTGCACATACAGTGAACAAGCACCAAAATAGCCACATAATACAAAATGTTTCCATTAGCACTTAAATATTTAACACCAAAACAGAAACAAACAAATGCACACAGTTTTAAAAAATAAACTCTTGTTGCACATGTAGAATGAAAAATTAATTGCAAAGTGCACACATAAGGTGTGAAATATAGAAATAAGTGTGTGTGTGTGTGTGCGTGCGTGCGTGCGTGCGTGCGTGTGTGTGTGTGTGTGTGTGTGTGTGTGTGTGTGTGTGTGTGTGTGTGTGTGTGTGTGTGTGTGTGTGTGTGTGTGCATACATATATCAGTAGTGAATGGATGGATATTTTTGTAGATCAAAGAATATTTGGCAGCTCCAAACAGAGCTTAAAAGTATTACTGGCCTCCACTACAAATATTTTAACCTTCACTGTGGATTTTTCAATATTCTGTTACAGGACAATACTAAGTACAGTTGTGTAAGTTGCACTTACTCACAGCAGCATATGGTTGAATTCCTCATTGCTGCAGTAGCCTTTGGTCTATATGGGGTGTGTCTTGCCCAATACACAACTGGCCAGCTTCCAGAGGCTCTGGTTCAGACCATTACTTCCACTCTCTCTGCTGATTGATCAGCACTGAGGAGGGAAAATCAGCAGTCAGAGTGGAAAATGTTCAGGACTTTCTTTTTCCAAAAGCCAAGAAGTAGCATATTCATACTGAAGTAAACAAATATGAAATATCATCCAAACTGTTTTGCCAATAGAAAACTATACACATTAGTAAGAAGATGGAGGTGGGTGTGGTGACTGCTGCAGTGAGGAATTCAAACATCTGCTGTTATGGGTAAGTGCAACTTACACAACTGTAATATGTTCTTCATTCCCACTGCACCAGTAGTCTTTAGGCTATATGAGTTGATTTCCAAAGCCTGTCTAACCTGGAAGGAAAAATAATATGGATCCAGGAACCCCCGGAGAATGGTCGTAGCAAAGCCTGCTCTGGAGTGAATGAATGAATGGTCATATCAAAGCCTGCTCTGGAGTGAATGAATGAAAGGTCATAGCAAAGCCTGCTCTGGAGTGAATGAATGGTCATAACAAAGCCTGCTCTGGAGTGAATGAATGGTCCTAGCAAAGCCTGCTCTGGAGTGAATGAATGGTCATAGCAAAGCCTGCTCTGGAGTGAATGAATGAATGGTCCTAGCAAAACCTGTTCTGGAGTGAATGAATGAATGGTCATATCAAAGCCTGCTCTGGAGTGAATGAATGAAAGGTCATAGCAAAGCCTGCTCTGGAGTGAATGAATGGTCAAACCAAAGCCTGCTCTGGAGTGAATGAATGGTCATAGCAAAGCCTGCTCTGGAGTGAATGAATGAATGGTCCTAGCAAAGCCTGCTCTGGAGTGAATGAATGGCCCTAGCAAAGCCTGCTCTAGAGTGAATGAATGAACAGTCCTAGCAAAGCCTGCTCTGGAGTGAATGAATGGTCATAGCAAAGCCTGCTTTGGAGTGAATGAATGAATGGTCATAGCAAAACCTTCTCTGGAGTGAATGAATGGTGCTAGCAAAGCCTGCTTTGGAGTGAATGAATATCCCTAGAAAAGCCTGCTCTGGAGTGAATGAATGAATGGTTATAGCAAAGCCTGCTCCGGAGTGAATGAATAAATGTTCATAGCAAAGCCTGCTCTGGAGTGAATGAATAATCCTAGCAAATCTTGCTCAGGAGTGAATGAACGGTCATAGCAAAGCCTGCTCTGGAGTAAATGAATGGTCATAGCAAAGCCTGCTCTGGAGTGAATGAATGAATGAATGGTCCTAGCAAAGCCTGCTCTGGAGTGAATGAATGGTTATAGCAAAGCATGCTCTGGAGTGAAAGAATGAATGGTCATAGCAAAGCCTGTTCTGGAATGAATGAATGGCCCTAGCAAAGCCTGCTCTGGAGTGAATGAATGAATGGCCCTAGCAAATCCTGCTCTGGAGTGAATGAATGAATGATCATAGCAAAGCCTGCTCTGGAGTGAATGAATGGATGGTCATAGCAAAGCCTGCTCTGGAGTGAATGAATGGTCATAGCAAAGCCTGCTCTAGAGTGAATGAATGGTCATAGCAAAGCCTGCTCTGGAGTGAATGAATGAATGGTCCTAGCAAAGTCTGCCCTGGAGTGAATGAATGGTCCTAGCAAAGCCTGCTCTGGAGTGAATGAATGAATGAATGGTCATAGCAAGGCCTGCCCTGGAGTACATGAATGGTCCTAGCAAAGGCAGCTCTGGAGTAAATGAATTAATGGTCCTAGCAAAGCCTGCTCTGGAGTGAATGAATGGTCATAGCAAAGCCTGCTCTGGAGTGAATGAATGGTCATAGCAAAGCCTGCTCTGGAGTGAATGAATGGTCATAGCAAAGCCTGCTCTGGAGTGAATGAATGGCCCTAGAAAAGCCTGTTCTGGAGTGAATGCATGAATGGTCATAGCAAAGCCTGCTCTAGAGTGAATGAATGAATGAATGTTCATGGCAAAGCCTGCTCTGGAGTGAATGAATGGTCATAGCAAATCCTGCTCTGGAGTGAATGAATGAATGGTCCTAGCAAAGCCTGCTCTGGAGTGAATGAATGGTCATAGCAAAGCCTGCTCTGGAGTGAATAAATGAATAGTCATAGCAAAGCCTGCTCTGGAGTGAATGAATTAATGGTCCTAGCAAATCCTGCTCTGGAGTGAATGAATGAATTGTCATAGCAAAGCCTGCTCTGGAGTGAATGAATGGTCATAGCAAGGCCTGCTCTGGAGTGAATGAATGGTCATAGCAAAGCCTGCTCTGGAGTGAATGAATGGTCCTAGCAAAGCCTGCTCAGGAGTGAATGAATAGTCATAGCAAAGCCTGCTCTGGAGTGAATGAATGAATGGTCCTAGCTAAGCCTGCTCTGGTGTGAATGAATGGTCATAGCAAAGCCTGCTCTGGAGTGAATGAAAGAATGGTCCTAGCAAAGCCTGCTCTGGAGTGAATGAATGAATGGTCCTACCAAAGCCCGCTCTGGAGTGAATGAATGAATGGTCCGTGCAAAGCCTGCTCTGCAGTGAATGAATTGTCATAGCAAAGCCTGCTCTGGAGTGATTGAATGAATGGTCATAGCAAAGCCTGCTCTGGAGTGAATGAATGGTCATAGCAATGCCTGCTCTAGAGTGAATGAATGGTCAGAGCAAAGTCTGCTCTGGAGTGAATGAATGAATGGTCCTAGCTAAGCCTGCTCTGGTGTGAATGAATGGTCATAGCAAAGCCTGCTCTGGAGTGAATGAAAGAATGGTCCTAGCAAAGCCTGCTCTGGAGTGAATGAATGAATGGTTGTAGCAAAGTCTCCTCTGGAGAGAATGAATGGTCCTAGCAAAGCCTGCTCTGGAGTGAATGAATAGTCATAGCAAAGCCTGCTCTGGAGTGAATGAATGGTCATAGCAAAGCCTGCTTTGGAGTGAATGAATGAATGGTCATAGCAAAGCCTGCTCTGGAGTGAATGTATGGTCATAGCAAAGCCTGTTCTGGAGTGAATTAATGGTCATAGCAAAGCCTGCTCTGGAGTGAATGAATGGTCATAGCAAAGCCTGCTCTGGAGTGAATGAGTGAATGGTCCTAGCAAAGCCTGCTCTGGAGTGAATGAATGAATGGTCATAGCAAAGCCTGCTCTGGAGTGAATGTATGGTCATAGCAAAGCCTGCTCTGGAGTGAATGAATGAATGGTCATAGCAAAGCCTGCTTTGGAGTGAATGAATGGTCATAGCAAAGCCTGCTCTGAGGTGAATGAATGGTCCTAGCAAAGCCTGCTCTGGAGTGAATGAATGGCCATAGCAAAGTCTGCTCTGGAGTGAATGAATAGTCATAGCAAAGCCTGCTCTGGTGTGAATGAATGGTCCTATCAAAGCCTGCTCTGGAGTGAATGAATGGTCCTAGCAAAGCCTCCTCTGGAGTGTATAAATGGTCATTGCAAAGCCTGCTCTGGAGTGAATGAATGGTCATAGCAAAGCCTGCTCTGGAGTGAATGAATGAATGGTCATTGCAAAGCCTGCTCTGGAGTGAATGAACAGTCCTAGCAAAGCCTGCTCTGGAGTGAATGAATAGTCATAGCAAAGCCTGCTCTGGAGTGAATAAATGAATGGTCATTGCAAAGCCTGCTCTGGAGTGAATGAATGAATGGTCCTAGCAAAGCTTGTCCTGGATCTGGAAAAAACATCCAGTTTGTAATACCTTGTAAAGGTATGAACACAGGACCATGTTGTTGCCTCCAGAATACTTCTAGATTCCACCCTTTCCAATATGTCACTAGAGAAGACAATACTCTAGTATAGTGGGCTTTGATATTTCCTGGAACTTGTTTACAATGGTGGACATAACAAAAGGTAATATCCATGGACAACCATCTGAAAAAAGTTTGTTTTGACACAGGTTGCCCTTTCTTGGTCCCAACATAAGAAAAATATAGCTGATCAGCTTTTCTAAAGTACTTGGTTCTGTTGAGATAATATCTAAGCTGCCTACGCACATCTAGAGTATGAAGAATTCTTTCTCCCTGCCACTGAGGGTTAGGTTAGAGCACTGGAAAATTGATGGCTGATGCAAAGTAAACTCTGAAACAATATTGAGTATGAATGAGGGATTTCCTCACAATGACACCCTATTCCTGTGGAAGATCAGATTGGGTTCAACCACCATGGGAGCTTGCAACCCAGATACTCTTCTGACAGATGTCAGAGCTTTGAGAAGAACGTTTTTTCATGAAAACAAACATTAAATCTGCTTGGTGCGCAGGTTCAAATGGAGATGTACTTAAAGTTTCCAGCACAAAGCTAAGGTCACAGGAAGGAACAACCTCTTTGGATGGAGGTCTCAGGTGTAACACATCTTTCAGAAACTGTTCTACTAAAAACTTTTAAGAAAGAGGAGGATCCATACGCAGACATGCTACAATGGCTACAAGGCGTATCTTGATAGTGGAGTATGAAAGGCCAGAGGCTAGTAACTCACCCAAACATTTGAGAACCAGTGGTACAAATTCCCTGATAAGGTCCTTATTATTGGCTAGGCACCAACTAGGAAATCTCTTCAGTTTGCCAATATAAGATTTTCTAGTAGTAAGTTTTCTTGCCTGCTTTAGTATCTGCTGCACATCCTCTGAAAAGAGGTGTGTAAAATAAATTAGAATTCAATCATCCAAGCAGTCAGTTAAAAAAATTTGAGATTGGTGTCTCAAATGCCTCTTGTCTAGGTCCAGTTTATGAGAAAGCTTGTGGTAATTGCTCCTGGCCATTTCCAAAATAAAGGAGAACAAGTGACACCTGGGCCAAAAGGAAGTCACCAGAATTATTTTTGGAGAGTATTTCTAAAGCTTCAGAATTACTCTGGATATCAGTGGAAAGACGTATGCATAAAGGAACATTCCCTTCTAAGTTAATAAGAAAACATATTAGCACCTCTATCAGGTGAAGCAATAAAGCCACGGATAAAATCTTCAGTGAATACTCGTTTATTTAGCAGATTCTAACAGTTGCAGAATCACCAGCACTAACACAAAACACATAAACGTCTTAAAGTCTCCTTTCAAGAAGATTCAAATCATATGACAGTTCAGTTGGTCATTACTTGACCTGAAGAACAGTAAAGGGAGAAAACTTTAATAGTCCCTGTTACTCAAGCCCTCTCAAGCTTTATGACATGAACTTTAGTTTCTGACTTGACGCATTGAGCTGCGTGTTTTGAGTTGTGAGAGCACTGAAGTGCAGAAGCAAAACTGCAGTTGGCTTTATGTTTCTCATCAGAAGTGCCAAAAACACGAGCTGATGGCCCACATCTGATGAAGTGTATCAAACGAAAACGGAGACTTTAAGATGTTTATGTGTTTTGTGTTAGTGCTGGTGGTTCTGCAACTGTTGGAATCTGCTAAATAAATGAGTGTTCACTGAAGATTTTATCCCTGGCTTTATTGCTTCACCTGACAGAGGTGCTAGTGTGGTTTACTGGTCTTTCTGCTTTGGTACCCGGTTGTTTGCTGTTTTTGGGAATTACTTGAATAAGAAAACATCTATTCTCCAAGCTTGTTTACAAGGAGTCCTGGAGCAGAAATAATTGAGCTGTCTGTTTTGAAAGGGGGCAAGCAGGTCTACTTTAAGTGTTCCCCACCACCCTCTCATTCAATTTCCATTTGTGAAGGTCTGTCCCGGTCTTTCTCAGCTTATATTTTGCTCTGAAAGAATGCAGGATGATTGGATGTTTACAGAGTGCTGAAGAGCTAACTCCCAAGCAATCATAGCCAGCCTGCATAGATGTACTGCGTCACTGTGGTGTTGTTGGTAATCACCTAGGGAGTATAAATGATGAAGAGAGTTTAAGACATGCATCACAGCCTTAAAATGTAACTGATTTTTTCTAATAAGCATAATATATGGACATGTCTACCTCTGCTTTGGTTTGTGTGAGGAATCCCACAGGCCTTTCAGCCTTACCCCATTGAAACTGCTCCCTAGCAAAATCTGAGCTGTCTGTAATTATAGATTGACTTGGAGGTAAAGGAGAAAGATAGAGATCTGCATTTGCTTGTATGTGTAATCTCCCCACAGTGCAGTTCATTTTTTACAATGCCCAAGACAATTCCAAAGGATGCAAATGTTGGGTCCGCATGCTTTTAAGAAACCATTGAATCTTTCCAATGTGCAACCTGGCAAGAAGAATCATGAAAATCATAGATGCCATGAACCCCAGTATTCTGAGATAATCTCTGTCTGAAACTGAGTTGAACAGCTTAGAAAAGTTTTTAGATAAAAATCCAGCTTCTCTTGCATCAAAAAGGCCTTCAGCTGCAAATCGTCTGTAAGACATCCCAGAAAGGCAGCACTGTGTGACAGGGCCAGAGAGGATTTCTGAATTATTATCGGGAATCTCAGATTGGTAAACAGAGATGAAATCCATGTTAAGGACTCTTGACATGTGGGGGAAAGACTTTGAAAAGATAAGTCACCTAAATAAGGAAATTGTGTATGCCATTCAGTCTGCAAGGATGTGCTTGTATCCAGTGCTAACTGTAGCCCTAATGAACTACCTTTAACACTTATGAGTCTGTCATAATCTGTTGCCAAAAAGAAATGTAAAGAGATCTCTGTTGGGACAGGTTTTGAGAGACTGTGTCAGTGTGTGTGTGTGTGTGTGTGTGTGTGTGTGTGTGTGTGTGTGTGTGTGTGTGTGTGTGTGTGTGTGTGTGTGTATGGGAAAAGAATTCTGGCGTATTCATTATGAAGTTGAAGACTGCCCTTTTTTTAGGAAAGGATCCTTGTTTCTTATTGTTCCCCTCCTGCCATCCCTTTTAATTTCCATGTTTGGCTTGAGACTGCAGGAGTTGTTTGCTTTGTTTTTGTTTCTTAGACATGAAGGAGGATCTGGGAGATTTGTAAAAGAGGACCTGAAAAATATCTGAATTAAATTTCCCTCTCTCTTCTAATTGTTTGAGGACCTGAGTAGCAGCTTAGCCAAATAAAACCTCATTATCTAAAGCTGAATTGAAAATTTCAGACTTTACCTCATCAGAAAACCTTTGATTAAGTACCCAAACATACCTTCTCAAAACAGCAGCAGAAGCAGAGATCCTAGACACAGTATCTGCACAATCATATACACTCCTTACGGCATCCTTAGATGCCTGGAATATTGGAAACAATATAATTTAAATAGGCACTACTGGCAAGGGGAAGAGTGATAGCAACATCAGTCAAAATGCCTTTACTAGTAAATGTAGACTTCCAGTAACTGCTAGATCATTCAAGCTGTCTATACCAGAAAACACAAATGTCCAGTGGCAGCTAGATCATTGAAACTGTCTGTACTAGAAAACACAAACTACAAGTGATAGCTAGATCACTCAAACTATCTATACTAGAAAACACAAACTTCCACAAATTGGTCTGATAGTTAAGAATTCTATATGCTCAAATGGAAGAAGAGAAACATTCTTTTATCATATCTGAACACAATCTTTCCCCTTGTTTCTCCCTGCTCCTTGGGGAGGGGCTGTATGATACTATCAGACTATTGCCTGCTGGAGTAGATGTTGATATTGCTCCAAGGTCAGATCTAAGGTGACTAAACAAGTGCTTACTGGTCTGAGAACTTTGTAAAAACGAACTGTTTCTTTGATGGACTGAAGGTTGTTATAGGCACCATTATATACATCCACTAGTGCTAGATGAGAAATAGGTGTTGAATGAGGTATATCTACTTCCAACACATCTCTCCTCGATTCAGGGGGAATATCCATTCATCCTGGTAATAATCTGAGAAAAAGAAATTTCCTTCAAAGAAGGTTGTGAGGACTAAGTTTTGAAAGCATCAGGTTTTTGGGCTTGAGAAGTTACAGCAGATGGAGCCTTATCTCTATGTCTTCCTCAGGGATATTCCTACTGATATGATTTACAGGTATTTAATTCTGTGCACCAGGAATAACTTTATTGGCTAATGTAAGAAAATAATCTTTTCTTATAGATGATATGCCTTATGTGAACAATGTTTAACTTTTATTTTGTTTTTTTCTTACAGGTATCTTCAGTGACTGACTTGCTCCCTCAAGAGGTCTCATCTCTCTGACACACCCAGTAGCATCTTCTGTTATATCTCCATGCCCCAGTAAAGATGGTTTGATGAGCTAAACAGGACTTGGCTGACCGTGGTTCATGGTGGTTCAAATGATTATACCAGAGGAAGCCAAGTGAGTAGTTTTAGGAGTGACTGCTGGCCACTACAGAGTCCCCAACCATCTAATGAGAAAAAGACCGGATCTGCAGAGTCAGCAAGGGCTCTTTGGTAGGTTTTTTTTTCTTTCAAGGAGCTACACAAGTTAGGCCAGTAGAAATGGGATAAATACCCATGCTGTGACTGAAGAGGATGCTTCAGGTGTTGCCAAAAATGCTGGAACAAGTCGGTCGGAAGGTAAGTTGTCAAATAGTTTTCACAAACAGCACTTTTACACTTTCAGGCACATGCAATGTCTCCCAAACTACTGTAATGCATAAACAGCAAGCTAAATTCCTGTCAGAACGCCCTTTAAAATAAATTCATTCTGACAGAGGAAAAAAAGAGCGTGAGTGGAAGCACTACATAACCTAAATAAGAAAAATGCTTGATCCACTCAAAACTTCCCTTTAAATGTTCAAAACGTTACATTATTACTACAGTTTGTCACAAAATAAACCGCAAATAAACCAAGGCTAAAATAATACCCCCCTTATAGGAAACTTCCGATATTTAAGAAATACCAGGTTTCTTAAAAGGCCAGAACCGCTAAAGACAAATAAAAGTTAAAAAAAAAACAGATTTTTATCTATTATTAATATACATATAAATAATTGTATTTTTGTCTGGAAAGGTTCCCCAAAGGGTATTTATTTGCCAGAAAGGATCTGAAGTGCCAGCTGCTGCTGTTGTGAAGTCTCTGAGCTGCTTCTTCATGAGGCAGCAAGAAGGTACTGAAAAATTTCTACTTTGACTGCTAATTTTCCCTCCTCAGGGCAGACCAATCAGCAGTCAGATTGGAAGTGTGAGAAGGAAGAAGACACAACCCATATAGCCTAAATGCTACTGCAGTAAAAAGAATGATAAACATCTATAGGATGTACATCTGTTATAAAAAAAAAAAAATGAACATGGTCATGTGACATGTTTTGGCTACTAATATACAAGGTTGTTTGAACTTTCTTGCATAATGATTGTTATATATCTACAAATAAATTATATTAATAAAACTGAATTTGGTATTTAGATTTTGCAAAGTTAATAAATATGTGAACATTATGGCTAATTTGCTGTCTCCACTCCTATTACATTATTTTAAGATTAACTGAAAAAAACATACACATAATCATCTAGAAATCTTGACATCTTACAGTTCTGTAAAAATACCCACCTCCCCTAAGAAAAAGGCTTAACAGCGATGAACTAAGAATATAACATATTTAGTTTTCATCTTGTAGCTTCTTGCAACGGCTACAGTACTTTGTGATAGTTTGTCTGAGCTGTATCTGTTCACTGTGTTAAATGTACTGTCTGTTCTATTCCTTCTCACAGTTTAGCTGTCAGCATCAGAAAGCATGTTAGCAGGTAACCAAAATGTACATTGTTCCAGTCTTCAGGCATATTAAAAGTCTAAGTAATTGATTATAGCAAGAGTAACTGATGGCCTGTTTTATCTACAAGTAAATATAAACAGATATTAGTTTCTCTTTCTCTAATTTATGCAAATTATGTACAAAAATTCATAAATTTAATAAGCATATTTTTAGATACATGTGTGTGGTTATTAAATGAGAATCTCTTTGTAAGTATTAAATGATGCTTTCTGTACGCAAAATTTAATGACTTTCTTTGGGTGACTACAGTCCTGGTAATACCCCTTGTTGTGTTTAACTATATAAAGTTTAATTAGCTGTCCTTCTACATTCAAGCAATGAAAATTTCAAGTGTAGATTCAGTCCAGTCTAAAAATGAATTGCTCGTACAAACACAGGCTTTCAATATATTATCTGTTATCTTCTCTGGGCCACATTTTGGGCATCTGTGATACTTCTGTAATTTTTTTCAGAATAATTCTTCCACAATACAGTAGACCACATTAAATTGGTTTTGCTTTACCACGCTAATGGAAAAGAAACAGAATGATATAAACTTAATTTTGTTTTTTTATAATATTATCTGGCATACTGTGCAATGATGTAAATTACTATAATTTCTGTCAGATCAGTCAAAGTAACTGGATTTAGAAAAATGCTCAAATATTTACCTAATATGTGTACTTCTGAATATGGAAGCTGGAAGTGGAGTTATTGGATTCTACAAACAGCAGACAACACCAAAAACGGATGTTTTTTATTCCCATTAAAATACAATCCATTTTAGATAGTAATGTCATTGTATAACTTGCAAGAAACCTCTGAAGAACCCTATTAAAGCTTTTATAATATATCTGTATCAGAACTGTTCTTTTAATCTGAAATCGTTTTACTTGTCGTATGCTGTGTCCCATCAGAAAGCAACAATATGAAGTACTTCAGGTTATCTTTTGCTACAATGTTAATTATGCTTTACAATATATCACTGTGATATAACATGACTTTTTTGGGATATCAGAAGACATATATAACCTGTAATTTACAGTGCAATCTGGTGCAATCTATACATTTCATAGATTTTATCAAATGCTGTTGGAACAATTTGAAAAGGAATTCTACCATACACATGCACAAGAAAAAAAAGAAACAAAGAAATATGTGCTTAATTTTCTTACATTTTTAGCTACTTGTCACTCAGAATATTTCAGTTGAAATGTAATCCATCTAATTCCACCCAACTGATTTCTGTTAATTGTACATGCAAAGTCACTGACATGCTGCTTTTGTAGCCATACAACAGCTTGGGTTGTTGAAAACTAGACCTCTGTAATAGTAAACTCACATTTACAGTAGCAACACATTATTTTGTCTTCCACTGTAATACTTCTATCTACAAGAAAAAAGAGGTGGTTGCATAATACCAAACATACTATTTGAAGTGAGTTTGTCCTCCACACTCCAGTTTTGTTACTGTCAACATTCTAGGTCATGCAGCTTCCATTGTGTTGTTTCAAAGCCAAGTACACACTCATCTTTGTTTTTACAACAAATAAATAAATAAAGTAAACTTGGGCATGACAGAATCTGAATATATGCCTAGTACTTCTTCCATTCCTTTCTATGTGTATCTCTCTCTCTTTCTCATTACTGTAACAAGACTGGCATTCCTGCTTTCTCAAATAATCATCATTGTCATCTTATCAGATCCCAAATTAAATTAAAGCCAAATGAGATAGTCACAGAGAAGATAAACCTTCTGGTGATTCTTATGTGATACAGAGATGTTTTTCAACAATACTTCCCAATTTAGTTATGTGTAAATTTGCTGATAACTGATAATGCTGTGGAGACATTATGGTCTTGACATTTTAATGGGAAGAATTCTGCATATTTCAATTGCTATTCAGATGCATATAAAATATTATGATATTTCTTCAAATAGAATATAATTTACCATATACTGGCACATGCTGCCAGTCAATAAATGCCCAGCTCTTATAAACTCAATAAACAAAAATTCACCCCAAGTAGTATAAAGTGGATTAATTTCTTTAAATAGCTTACTACTCTCTCGAAAAAAAGGACCAAGCAATTATTTTTTCTAAAAGTTAAATAAATATTATAGTACAACTCTACTTATCTGAGGTGGAAACTTTTCTGTAAAATAGTAGCATTTCGTTATGTAACAAATTTAACAAAATGTAATACGATTGTAAAATACCTTACTCAATGGAATGTATTAGTGCTACTGGGTATATTTTTAAATTTGCCTTGTTTAACAGGATAACTGTTTTTGCCATGCATCTCCTATGGTGGGACTCCTAGTTCTGTACTTATTTTATTAAGGAAATTTAATTTCAGATTTGTACACAGTCATATAACAATACAGCTTGCACAAATTGCTACAAGGTAATCTGAGGAAAAAAGTACGTGTTTAACAAGGATGAGTGTAGCAATCTCTGCATAAACTAATGGCAATAAAATTTCCTTTGCCTCTGTGAACATACAGAAATTAAACACAAAAACTATGGCATAGTGGATTGTCAAAATAAAAGAAACTGTACATTACCTATAAATTAAATGATGCCATCATCCTAATCCCTTACATCCAATAATATTATTAAAACAACCTTTCAAATGTCATATAAAAAAGTCTACATCTCTAATTAGAGCAACTATGGTGTTCCATAAAATGCTAACTAGACCATACCCATGCAGAAATATGGCATTAATTTGAAGGAACATAAGTCATTAAATCGCATATGAAAATAGTTTACTAATCTCTATGTATCAATGAGGTAAGCCAGTTAAAGGACAATATGCCCTAAACCTAGCACTTCCTTTCTTCAAGAATATAGTTCCTCTATACAACATGATCCCTATATTTCCACATGTTAAAAAATCATGACTTGGCAGTTTCTTCCCCTTCTGTAACAAATTTAGTCAAGTCAAATTCCTCAGTGCACACTGTGTTAGAGATAAATTAAATCTCACAATACTTTCTTTAGGAATTTGTCTCCCTTGCTCTTACATCATTTCACTTATCGTACTTGAAAGTCTCTAATCAAGGAAAATTGTATATCTCAAGGTAAAAGTATATCACACCCATTAGGTGCATAATGTTGTGTACTGTCATTTCAGCTACACTGTTTCACTCCCTTGATGCCATAAACCTATTGAGCCTTTTTTAGTCTGAAGGTCAAGAAACCTGATAACCACCCAGAGCACCTTTACAAATCAGCTGAGCTTTTAAATGCAGAAATATTATACTTTGCTAGACTCAATGAAGAAACGTGTGAGGAAGACGACTTGTAACTCACAAAATTCTACTTTTTAAAAGTGGTCTATTATATCAGCCAATTGCTTACATTTCTGCAAGCACTTTTTGCCAACCGTGCAACAAGTGTAGGAAAAAATAGTCAATAGTAACTGCAAGCAACTCACTAACTGTTTTATTGTGGATTCTCAACCTTAACAGTTTTTTCTCATCGCCTTCATTTTAAATGAAAGGAACAGTGATCTGACAGGAAATGCTAGGGTGAATTAATTACACCAGCTTACCCTGAATATTGTGCTACAGGCAAGTCTGCACAAGATTTCATATATATATATATATATATATATATATATATATATATATATATATATATATATATATATTCTTTATGACTATAGTGGCCTTTTAAGTTTATGTAGTCCTATTTTAGGCGTGACCTGAAGTAGTACTTTTAATGAATTGGAGCAGTTTGTTTAAACCAAAGAAAGTCAGGTGAATATCATACCAGAAATTCATCCCTGGTTTGGCACCTATGTCTCTGATGGAAACAGGTAACCTGTAAATGGTTCATCTCCCAGGCCCATGCTTACAGTTATCAAGGGTATCAAAACTTGTCAGAGATTTGGGATGCATGGCTAGGCTTAAAAAAGCCCTTGTGGTCATTAGCCTAGTAAACGCTATGAACCTATACAGGCATCGAACATTTGCTGTAGTTACTCACAAAACAGTTACTTATACGTTGCAGGATTAGAGGTTTA
>NC_056746.1:1389325336-1389332836 GCF_019279795.1 Protopterus annectens | reverse complement strand
AGAAAAACATAAATTCCTTTAAAAAGTGCTGGACTTCCAGTAAGGCAAGATATCCCACACAAATGGGATGGAGGTGGTTGTCTTAACAACATATAAACTGAAAGAAGGTATGTATCATTCAGTTTTGCCATCAAAAAGGGTGCCTGTTGAAATGTAGAAAGCCAATGAGCTTTGAATCATAGCACAAATGACATCAGATATGCATGCATGTATATCACTTTTGAATTGAAATGTTTTCTGGTGCTTTGTTACATACAAAAAGTGCTTGACTTGCTTAGATGGATCTTTTTAACTCTTCTGTAGATAAAACCAAATTGAAATATCTAAGAAATCAGTTAGAAAAGTACAATATCTGAGGAACAAGACCTGTCCGACTTAGATATGTTTCTACATACAGGAGGAAGCAACAGACCAAGTCTTCCTCCCCTACTTGTAATTATGGCCGTTCACTGTAGAAAATGTATTTCTAATGGTCGAGCAAGTTTCTTTCTCTGCTGATGTCTACAGCTCTACTTGAAATTGTAGCAGCAGCTGGAGAAAAGCCCTCCTTTGTTTAGCATGATACAGTGTCAGTGATATTTTTGTCTCCTTATTTAGAGGTGGACCACCCCATGTCACCATAAGGTCCATCACCTGTAGCAGATCTGGGAGGAGGTCCACAAGGAGTACAAAGATCAGAGTCAGTGTCAGACTCGCCTTCAGCAATATAGGGACGTACTTTAGCACATGGTGCCACTCCAGGGTAGCAGGTATTGTTGAGGACTTCTAGGTTCTCTTTGGACTGGGAGATGCTGAATCCACTGAAGGAACGCTCCAGTTCTTCATGGTCCACAGATGGAATAGAGATTGACATGTCACTGTCTCGAAGAACAGCATCATGGTGCTTTCCAGAAACATCATCATTTCTGAGGTATTCTAGGCCTTGCCTACTACCAGTATTGTACGGCATTGAAGAGCGTTCATGTGATGGTGGAGGTGGAATTCTGACAAACGTTGAAAGATCTTCAACTGGGGAGTTTCCATGGCTGTGCCGGTGAAATGTATTCCCTTGTTGTTGCCATGATGTAGATGGTGGACAGGTGCTTGTTGGTGCCAATGTGACAGGTGGGGCAGAATAATTTTTCTGTCCTATAGAGCTGGTTGATCTAATTATCTTAGTAATAGAGCCATTTTTGCTGACTGTTTCTCTGCAGTCTTCTGGACTATGATATGGTGGTGCAGGGTCTGGTTCCTTTGACCCAAAGTAAGCCTCAGTTTCTGTGGGTGGGATACCCATTCTTTGCATATAGATGTTTACAAGAAAATCAAGTTTCTTCTCCATAGAATGAACCTGTGGAATTGTGCATAACATTGAGATTACTGTCAGCAGAACATAGATAATTAACAAAGCTAAATTACATTACTCATTCAACAGTTCTTATTTAAATTATTTGCCCACACTTTTGAAAACAATACTTCAGAACTTTTCACAGCATTATTCCTCACATCACTTAATATACACTGACAAAGTATTTCTTGTCAGAGATGGCACATCTGGCCAAGATTTTTTTAAAAGCAACAAGTCATGTGTGCATAGCTCATATACTGAAAACATGGCAAAAGTATTGAAAATATAGCAACAATGTGTGTCTATTATTCACAGATTATGACACTGGTTAGTAACTGTACTACCTCATATTTCTCTGGCAGCTTTTCAGCATAGCTGTGCTCTTACCTCACAAAGTGTAATGAAAACCTATGCCTGAAAATTGATTTTCTGGATTTCATTTATTGCATCAACAGCTAAGTTGCCAAATCCCATTTGGTAGTATAAGGAAGAAGACAACCAATCACAACTAATATTTCTTTCCCAAAGGCTTGGTGGTTACATAGTTATACTAGCTGTAGATGATATCAGTAGCACAGTCAGGAAGCAGAAACTACAGCCCCTACACATGACCGGAGGTCCTCATTACCAGTAGCATGGTCAGGAAGCAGTAACTATAGCCCCTACCGAGGACTGGATGTCTTCCTTACCAGTAGGACAGCCAGTAATCAGTAACTACAGACCTTAACCATGACTGGAGGTCCACATTACCAGTAGCACAGTCAGGAATCAGTAACTACAACTGCTACGCATGACTGGAGGTCTCCATACCAGAAGGACAGTCAGGAAGCAGTAAATACATCCCCTACACATGACTGGGCATCCTCCTTAAACGTAGCACAGTCGGGAAGCAGTGACTACACCCCTACCCATGACTTGAGGCCACCTTACCAGCAGCACAGTGACGAAGCAGTAACTATACCTTCTACCCAGGATTGGAGGTCCTTCTTACCAGTAACACAGTCAAGAAACAGTAACTACAGGCACTACCCATGACGGACGTCCTCCTTACCAGTACCACAGTCAGGAAGCAGTAAATACATCCCCTACCCATGACTGGATGACCTCCAAACAAGTAGCACAGTCAAGAAGCAGTAACTACAGTGTCTACCCATGATTGGAGGTCCTCCTTACCACCAGCACACCAAGGAAGCAATAACTACAGCCCCCACCCATGATTGGAGGTCCTTCTTACCAGTAGCATAGTCAAGAAACAATAATCACACCCCTATACATGACTGGACATCCTCCTTATCAGTAGCACAATCAGGAAGCAGTAACTACAGCCGCTACCAGTGACTGACGTCCTCCTTACCAGTACCACAGTCAGGAAGCAGTAAATACATCCCCTACCCATGACTGGACATCCTCCTTATCAGCAGCACAGTCAGGAAGCAGTAACAATAGCCCCTACCCATGACTGGAAATCCTCCTTACCAGTAACATGGTCAGGAAGTAGTAACTACAGCCCCTACCCATGACTGGGAGTCCTCCTTACCAGTACCACAGTCAGGAAGCAGTAAATACATCCCATATCCATGACTGGACATCCTCCTTATCAGCAGCACAGTCAGGAAGCAGTAAGTACAGTCCCTACCCATGACTGGATGTCCTCCTTACCAGTATGACAGTCAGAAAGCAGTTACTATATCCCTTACCCATGACTGGAGGTCCTCTTTACCAGTAGCATGGTCAGAAAGCAATAACTACAGCCCCTACCCATGACTGGATGTCCTCCTTACCAGTACAACAGTCAGAAAGCAGTAACTACATCCCCTACCCATGACTGGAGGTCCTTCTTACCAGTACGACAGTAAGAAAGCAGTAACTACAGCCGCTACTCATGACTGCAGGTTCTCCTTACCAGCAGCACAGTCAGGAAACAGTAACTACAGCCCCCACCCATGACTGCAGGTTCTCCTTACCAGTACTACAGTCAGGAAACAATAACTACAGCCCATACCCATGACAGGAGGTCCTCTTTACCAGCAGCACAGTCAGGAAGCAGTAACTACAGCCCCTGGCCATGACTGGAGGTCTTCCTTAATAGTAGCACAGTCAGGAAACAGTAACTACAGCCCATACCCATGACAGGAGGTCCTCCTTACCAGCAGCACAGTCAGGAAGCATTAACTACAGCCCCTGGCCATGACTGGAGGTCTTCCTTAATAGTAGCACAGTCAGGAAACAGTAACTACAGCCCATACCCATGACAGGAGGTCCTCCTTACCAGCAGCATAGTCAGAAAGCAGTAACTACAGCCCCTGACCATGGCTATAGGTCTTTGCAACCATTAGCACAGTCAGAAAGCAGTAACTACAGCCCTTACCCATGACTGGAGGTCCTCCTTACCAGCAGTACAGTCAGGAAGCAGTACCTACAGCCCCTACCCATGACTGGACATCCTCCTTACCAGTACATCAGTCAGAAAGCAGTAACTACAGCCCCTGGCCATGACTGGAGGTCCTCCTTACCAGCAGCACAGTCAGAAGCAGTAACTACAGCCCCTGGTCATGACTGCAAGTTCTCCTTACCAGTAGCACAGTCACTGTATCCTTTCAAGTTTTTTTCAGGTTGCTTGTTGGAAGCTACAGAATAAAGCACTGCCTTCAACAATTGGTCAAATCAGTGAGGTGCAACATGCTACGGGTGCTCTAGAGAAATTAAACATGCCCTTTAGAATTAATGGAGGAAGAAGATGCTTGAAATTACATTCCTATAAAGCGTCTATATTACGTGATCAAAGCTTTAGTTAGTCGAGTAACTAAAGCTTGATCACTAAATATCAAAAGCGCAAAATCGCCAACGGCAGTTTCCACACAGGGAAACAATGCCAAAAAAAGCAAAAACATTAAACACAAATTGCCCCCCACAACCCCAGATGTGGGGTGCTGTGCCCCCACACCCCCCTAACTAAATATACCAATGCCAAGATCGCTCTACATTGTAGAAAGGGCAAAATCCGTGTAATGACCAAATTGTTTCCCTGTGTGGAAACTAACGTTCGCGGTTTTGCGTTTTCGACATTTAGTAATGGAGCTTTAGTTACTAGACTAAAGTTTCGATCACGTCATATAGACATATAGACCCTCTGATAAATATTTTTTTGGCCTTGTAAATGGAAATGCATATCTGTGATAATTATAAAACTGCAGCTCTAGCAAAATGGTATTCAAAAGCAATATGACAGTTTTCTAATGCATTATTCAACCAGCTCAAAACCCACTGAGCCCACAAAATCACTTTCAGCAAAACATAGTTAAAAGATTTAAATTATCAATAAATAATGGAACTATAAAAGAGATCGCTTTGTAATTTAAAATCGTCCATGTTTCTTTGAAAATCTACCTGTAAATGCAAGAGACAGTTTAGCACTTAAGTCAAAACCAACCTGAAAAGCTTAATGGATTGTTGGAGCCACATTTTTTGTCCTGCTACTTGCTGATCGTGAAGCCCCATTAGATCAGACATCAGGCTGTCCAAACGGGCAGGAGGTATTATCTTGGCAATCATAACAGTTCTTTGTGCTTTTGCTGGCATCCAGGGCTAAGTCTGTCCCTGATGGTGACATGACCACTTTCATCACCACAAGGGCTACCTCTGTCCTGCCTTCAATGCATGCATTCTCTCCAACATGCACTGACAAAGGCTGCCAACACCAGCATGGGCAGTCAAAGCCCATGTATTCCCTGCACCAACTTCCTATATTGTGATAAGCTTCTGCTCTTAAGCTGAGGTTCTATCATTAGAGAATCTGCACATCACATGTGAGAACCACTGCACCCTGTCCCAAGGGTGGGCATTACCATCCTCATTGCTTGTGCCATCAAATTCCTCAAATGCTAGTCAAGCTTGGCTTGCTTGGATTGTAGTCAGGACTTCATCCCTCTATGCTATCAGTGCAGGCTAACAAGTCACCTTGTTTCAGCACTGAACAGGTCTACACTGGTGATAAGGCCAAACACAGCTACCAGAGTATGAAATTATCACTTCAAGTTTATGTATGGTAGCACTCATTTATGGAGATATCTTTACATTAAGAATACCAAGGCCATGACACTGGTAATCTTTCACTGCTGCTACAGCTGCATGACCACTGAATATATTATAAAGTATTTAAAAGAAACATTGAGACAACAACCTGCTTAGATTTGGAATAACATGATCCACTACAAAGGCAATTCCATAAGCATAGTTGTAAAGTTTTGTACATACTTGTTTTTCGACCTTTCCAAGACGGCCCATCATGCTTGGATCTTCTGGAAGTTCTCCTTCTGCTGGTTGCTTGGCTCTGTCTTTATCTGTTATGGTTGTTCCCCTCCCAACAATCTGGTCGACTCTGCTGGCAACAAACAAAAAAAAAAAAAGACTCATAAAGTCGTCACCTAGTCCTTTGCGTAGGAAGTCTGGTTGGTGCTGTTTACCATTTCCCATTCACCGGCAACAAAATAGTTGTCACTTCCCCAAGCCATGTAACCTCAAAAGTAACAGGGTGATGGAAATTTCTTTAGAGTGGGATAAGGCGGAAGGTTTCAGCCATGATTCTTAGTATATGAGAAAATATGAGAAGGAGGGTGCATGTTTGGTACTGAACTCATCTGTTGGGCCTCCATTTTCACTTAATAACAGGGCTCATTCTGCAGAATAACACTATTTCCTCATGGCTCACTCCCAAGAAACTTGGCTAGTGTCAGTTTCGACCAGAATAACCATCACTGGCAATGAATTGATTAGAAAATACTGTAGCAGTTCTCTTACTCCTTGGCATAATGTGGTTTTACTGTACTTTTGTGTTTAATTTACTGAAATTGCTTGAAATTATTCACCATAAAATATGGTGATGATGAAAATGTCATTGAATATTAGCTACATACATTCTACCTCAGTTTAGAAGTCAGTTATCAAAAAACATCAATCTACAAAACTGTACATTAAACTTTTTAAGAGGGTTTCACATTAATATAATTATATAATAATAATAATAATACAAATAATAACAGTATAAGTTAACAGATCACTTAATCAAAGGGAGTCTTTAAGGAAGTTACATGATCTGACAAAAATTATTCTGTGACTTTTGCAAACTTGAAAAAAAATCCTCTTGTGCAGTTTTGTGATTCTGCAGAATTCAGTGGGCTGTCCAGAATTCTGGAGAATTCAGTCAGTAAAAATAGAATATTCTTGCACCACCCTTACTGCGAATTTGTTTAATAACACAATTTGATATAGTGTTAATATAGTGTTCACAAAAGTGAAATGTCAGCATAGGGCCTATACACTGTGCACACCTGCAATCATTTCTTTGTGTACAGATATTTCTCCCTTATTTAAGTTGATGTGACCAGTAGGTTGAAATATTTAAGTCTGGCATGTGAAGGGGGGCTTGCACCTCCCACATGAGGAGCACTATTAATGTGGTTTATTTATGTGCACTATTTTATGACTTCAATGTTTTGTGGCTCACATTTTGTTAATTCTGTGGACATTCCGGCTATTTACCTTTTTGCTGTTTGCAGTTTTTGTAATTCAAGCTTAATTTAATATATATATATATATATATATATATATATATATATATATATATATATATATATATACACACAGTGCAATGAAAAAGTATTTGCCCCCTTCCTGATTTCTTATTTTTTTGCATGTTTGTCACACTTAAATGTTTCAGATCATCAAACAAATGTAAATCTTAGACAAAGATAACCCAAGTAAAAACAAAATGCAATTTTTAAGTGATGATTTTATTTATTAAGGAAAAAAAGCTATCCAAACCTACATGGCCCTATGTGAAAAGGTAATTGCCCCCTAAACCTAATAACTGGTTGTGCCACCCTTAGCAGCAACAACTGCAATCAAGTGTTTGCGATAAATGCCAATGAGTCTTTCACATCACTTTTGAGGAATTTTGTCCCACTCTTCTTTGCAGAATTGTTTTAATTCAGCCATATTGGAGGGTTTCTGAGCATGAACTGCATTTTTAAGGTCATGCCACAGCATCTCAATTGGATTCAAGTTCAGATTTTGACTTGACCACTCCAAAACCTTCATTTTGTTTTTTTTAAGCCATTCAGAGGTGGACTTGCTGGTTTGTTTTGGATCATTGTCCTGCTGTAGAACCCAAGTGC
>NC_056746.1:1389295336-1389320336 GCF_019279795.1 Protopterus annectens | reverse complement strand
GCAAAAGGCCTTTGACATTGGATTTGACATCCAAGAAGTAGATGCCAAAGAAAAGTGGGCCTAGCAGAGAGCCCTGGGAGTCTCAGTACTGGTGACCGAACTCTTTCTGTAGGTAACATCACATATTCTAACCTCTTGGTCCCTATCAGTGAGTCAGAGAGCTATCCAGTGCCTTATAAAGGGGTTTATACCTATTTCCATAATTTTATTGACAATATCTGTGCGGTATTCTATCAAATGCTTTAGCCATATCTAGGTAGGCAGTATGCATCAGTTTCCCCTCATCCATTGCCTTAGTGGCCTTTCAAGGAAGTCCACCAGATTTAGTAAGCATGACCTTCCTTTGACAGAGCCATACTTTGTGGCTCCAGTGTCTGGAGGTCTCCTATGTCCTTGTTGATACTCTCCATGGCTTTGTAAATAAGACTAGTCAGAGTAATGGGACTGTAGTTTCTATAACCTGTTCAAGGTCCTCCTTATGAAGGGGGATGACCATTGCTTGCAGTTTTCCAGCCACGTGGCACAAAGTCTGTTTTAACACTATAATTAAATAATGACACCTAGGGTCCTAATAAGTCATATTTTAGACTGTTCAGGAAGCATCCTTGGATGATATCAGGGCCCATTGAGGCCATGTTTTGCAGCCAGCACACACTTCTTAGTTATAGTTGGAGGGGTTGTTTGAGTGTATTTTTGGGGGATAGTTGGGGGTAAAGAGAGGGGTAAAGTTGTGAATGAAATTGTCTGTGAACAGGTATGCTATATTGCCAGATTTGTTGAATGTAGCACCATTAACCACCAGTTCAACACATTGATGTGTGCTGCCCTTGAGGTTTCTAACATAGTTGAAGAAGGCCCTATGGTTATCTTTTACAAAGGCTATCTTAACCTCATAGGTGGCTTTGCTTGACCTAATTAGCCCTCTTAGTTGCCTATTTAGTTTGATGACTGAGTTGTCTATCTTTATTGGAATTACCCTTCCTAATTTTTGCCATATCTTTCCCTTTTGTTGCATATCCTGTTTAATTTGGGATGCCACCAGGGTAGTTTGTTTCAGGGGCTAGTCCTGGGCTTACTTCTGGCAGGTATAACAGCCTCTATGCAGCCACTGTTTCTGAAAGCAATTCAGTATGGGCTGGTGTGTTCTCTGGGTTTTGAAGGGCATTACATTTTGACAAATCATCACTTAATACAAGGTAATTTGCCTTGGAATAGTTCCTAAATGTTACTGGTTTCAATAGGATTAAGGAATTGATTTTGATTTTGAAGGAGACAGCTTTGTGGTCAGACCTTACCAGGGAGGAAGAGACAATGGGAGGATGCAGCATTCTCCCATATTTGTGAGCATGAGGTCCAGTATTTTGGAGCCTGTAGCGGACATATTCATTATTTGATCGAGTGTTTGTATTTATGAATCTCTATACCTGCAGATTTGAGGCCTTGTGGGATTCACATTCTAAAGAGAAGTAATTATACTATCCCATGAGTAGGGTGTTACGTTGGATGGTAAGTGTTTCCAGAAGGTCTAAGTAGGCATTATGAGCTTTTTGAGACATGGAGGGTGGCCTATAGTTGAATAGGATATGGTACAGGATTTTGCCTATGGTGATCTGGACATGGAGCAACAACAGTACATCACCCTGTTTGGCCATTCTAGACGTGTGCTTGTTATTGATGTACATTGCGACACCTCCACCTTTAGTCCTTGTCTGCACAGCTACTGGTCTAAAACTATGGAAGGCACTGAATCTTTGCACTGCTGGGGTACTAGCTGCCACATTAAACCATGACTTTGCAACTGCACAGATGTCTATATTCTCGAGTGTGAGGAAGGCATGGAATGAGTGTATTCTTTTTTTTTTATTTAGGCTCCTGGCATTTAGCAGTAACACTCTGAGGTTCAGTTGAGTTGCTTTTGGTATGTCAATAGGTTTGTCAATTTGACATTGCCTAAAAAGGCACTAAAAGCATAGATAACGTTTTAACCAGTATTTGAAAGCCTAGAGGGGAATTGTGCAGACCATCCTTAGCGGAGCAACATGGTCTGTTAACCAGGTCCTCCCAAGCTAACAAATACTGAACCCCCTTAGAATGACACAGAAAGGCAGACAGTTATTGAAATCACTTATTTTGTGCTCATATTGTGACATCATCAACGGTGATGGAAATATGTTGCTCAGTACCAGGCTCATATGAGCATGAGACAGATGGTCTGAACACTCCATATGTCTCTCTTCACATAGTCCAAAAAGGTACATCTCAGGTCATTTACACCTGCATGGACTCTGATGTAATCATACTGGTCTGTGTGGAGTCTGCATGTCCTCCCTGCGGTCGAGTGGTGTTCGAAAGACATGCATGGAATGGGCATGCCTTTGCTGAAGGTTGGGAGTCGAGCTGGCACCTCGGAACCCGTAAAAAACCTACTGCCAATCATTAGCAGACCGGAGTTCTGCTGTGGCGACCCCTAACCGAGAAAAGCCGAAAGAAGAACAACAACCTGTGCAGTATTGACCTGAGTGCAGGTGTGATTCTGTGGATTCTGCCTCCAGGTAAGCAACTGACATATCTTGTCCTTGTTCAGAATGGTTGGAGGGACATCAGTATATCTTACATAGGAGTCCCCTATGATGAGAATCCTAGGAAGTGTGTTTGCTTGCCTTAGGGGTTTAATGTTTGGGGCTCCAGTAAGAGTTACAGTATGTGTGGTGTAAGGTGTTTTTTCCTGAGTGCCTTTGAGCTTGCTGAGGCATACATTTGACAACAAGTGGTCAAGAGCTCTTTGTTGTTTAGTAAGATTGTTTTTAATTGCCTCAGCATACATTAGTCTATGTGTGTGTATTGTGTGCTGTGAGGTGGGTGTTGTGTGCATGGTTTCAACAAACTGAGGCATGCTTGTATGCAAGAGTTTAGCATCCAATGTCACTGTGCAACTATGCCTTTTGTATACTGTGTCTGCTTCTTTAAGGAATAAGTGGTTGTCAGTAAATGTGAGATAATTGCTACATTGTTTCAAGATGCCCATATCCACCAAGCTGTCTACAGGGAAGTTAGGAAAGTGCATATCCTTACTGTCCAGTCCTTTGATTGATGAGCTACAAGGGGGTGGTGTATTGAGGTTAGAAGGCTACTAAAGCTGCTTTGTTAGTGCAGGCTAATAAGGGTGCTTAATTGGGGCAAATTATGCTAAACAGTACTAAATTCTACTAACTTTAATCTTTACCTAATAGAGAATTCTACTAAATCTGTAGGTATTGCCACTGAATGCCAAACTAGGTGCTCTAAAAGCTTGTTGGCTCGCAAGGTATTTGCTCTATATTGCTGCTTTATGGGATATAGTTTTATGGACCATTCTACTGGGACAATTTGCCTTCTAAGTGTTTGTTACTGTACAGGGCACTCACTGCTAACCCATGCAAAGTCATAGCAATACAGAAAAAAAAAACAGAAAGTTAACTAATGAGCCCTCTAGCCAATAAAATGACTACATTATGAGTCATTTTGTGCATTTCCCAATTCAGACAGACCAGGTAAACACATCCTGCTAAAAGATGAATAAACCCAATCCTAATGTAAAAACACAGTAGAAGAGACCCACAAGTGCAATGCTATCACAAACCAATTAAACAGCTAGCTGGAAATCCCTTGCTAAAGGAGATTTTATAGGATCATAGGATCATAGGAAGTTACTAGACTAATGGCCCTAGGGCCCTTACAAGCCTAGCCAAGTTCTCCCCTTATTTCCATGATCAGCACCTATTGCTTCTGTCTAAGAGGGACACAGGTGGAACTCCCATGGGGAATTTACGGTTACCAATTCAATCGTCCAGAATACATTTGAAGAGGGCCAATGAGATGCTCTGTTTGACATGAGACGGCAGTCTGTTCCAAAGGTGTGGTAACCCCTGGAAGACAAATCTGCCCCTCCAGCAGATTCTGTTAATGTCACATACCAGGTTAAGGTCTCTAGAACAAGTAACCATGTACCATTTGACTTGCAGATATGCAGCATTTCCAATTGTATGGAACAAATTAAAGTGACAGTGATGTCAGACGATCCACATAGGACAAGAAAGGCTTACAGCAGTAACAGAGAGAGAGGAAGAGCAGTGAAATGCATACATAAAAGCAGGACATGGTAGTAATCACTCAGAATAACTTAAGTACGAGTGATTTAGCAGTCAAAGTTACTTAACTTTGTCTGGATGGCAATGGATACAAGTAAAACAGCAACCATTTCAAATGTTGGGACCTACTAGAGCAAGTCCCAAAATGCAGAGTCTAAATGGTGAAAGAAAAGACTTACATATACTAAGTGTGAGATGTTGTTTCTTGGAATAATCACTTTTCTCTGCGGTGTGGCATTCTCATTCTTGGTATAAATAAGTTTGGGTGTGTGGGGGTCTTGTTCCCTTACAAAAAGAAGTTTAAAGCAGAGGAGCGATTTTCAAGATTTGTTCTTCTCCTGTGTTTTTGGTCTTTTTTTTCAAATTTTTAATCACTGATATTTCAATAGGGAGTGCAGGCAAGGACTGCAAGCTTTGCTGAGCTGAAGGAAAATGAGCAGGAGTCAAAATGTAGCAAAGGATGGACTTTGAAAATTAGATTACCATAAGGAATGGAGGACAGAGACACAGCTTTATAAAACCACTAGAGCAAAAGGATGGGTGGGTTGGAAAAAGTTTTCAAGGAACAAGCAGTCTTGCTAGAGAGGTATATTTTTTGGCTAAAACATGGGAAAAAGGAGAAAAAAAGAACTATCACCACACACGTCACTATAAGTGTGACTTAAATATTTAAGTGGAATTGAAATAATTAAAATAATTTAATTTTCTTTCATTTTTGATGAAAAGCTGGTTACTCACATCCCACACCTCTCCGAAACTTGCATAAAAGACCCTGGGTGGGGGTAGCTCTGTGCTAGAAATAGCAGGCTTACTAGATTGACATCCAATCAAATAAAGCCATTATTGGAACTCTTTCAGAAATATTAGCTTAATGTGTTAGTAGGGGTGGGGAAGACACAGAATGCAACTTTAATCAGGTAAATGATAAGCAGAACATAAAAGCACTGAAGTGCAAAGAAAAACAGAGACAATTCTCTCACTGTTGAACTTCTACTATAGCTTAAGGCACCAGACCATGCACAAATTTTATCAGTAACTCTGCTTATGGAAAAATGTAATAGTAAATGACTAAGGCCGAAAATCTGGCAGTAATGCACAGTCCTGCCACAACTGTTTATTAAAATACAAGACTATGGCCATCAGGGTTTAAAATACAAATGGATAGTTTTACATGTAATTCTACTTGTGGAAATAGAACTACAGAATAATGAGGAAAGACCATTCTCCCCACAACTGCAAATTAAAATGCAAGACTTAGGTCCCAGAACAAACTAAAAAAATGTAAACACATACATTTTTGACTAAAACACGTAAAAAAGCAGAAGTACAAAGATGTATCACCAGGGTTTATGTTCAGCTACCAAAAAATTTAAAAAAAAATGAATGGCAAAATATTGAACAGAAGGCAACGAAACTGACAATTAACGACAACAACATCATCAGATGGCCATAGTTGGCCAACAACGACAAAGTAACGCGGTGCATAAAGTAAGTGAAGGGAAACCTTTTAACATTGCCCTATTTCCCATTGTACTGCAATCTTGGAGTTGGTATATATAGTTGGGGGGTGTGGGGGTGCAGCGCCCCACTGTGGTTGGTTGTGTTTGCGATGTTGGCTGACTATGGCCATCCAATGACTTTTTTCAGTGATGTTGTTGTTCAGTAATTGTCACTTTTGCTGTCTTCCATTCATTATTTCACAGTTTAATTTTTTATTTTTTGGTAGCTGAACATAGACTCATATCACCAGGTCGCTATAAGTGCAATTTAAATATTTAAACAGAACTGAAATAATGTTATTTCTTTTTTGATGAAAAGCTAGTTACACACAGTTCCACGATTCTCCTAGTCTTGCAATAAAAGGGTTAAACCCGGGGTCATTAAGACAAAGATCTTAAATATTCTGCCACCATATCTCTGCTTAATAGTATGGAATGCTAGACATTGCTGTTGAAGATGTAGGTGTTTTCCCAGTCAAGCTGACCAGCTTGGCATACATGGGGGCACAAGAGGATCAAGGGTCTCCAACATATGTCTTATTCTGCCAGACTAAAGAAACTCCAGCTCTATTCAGTAGCATACCGCCTGCTCAGAGGTGATCTCTGCCTGACGTACAAGGCCATATCCAATCAGGAACTGATGGACATGCTCCACCTCAAAAAATCCAAATCCATCAGAACCACGAGAGCTAAAGACTTAAACCTCGGCACAAGTATGAATAGGACATGCTGGAGGGATAGATTCATAACCCAGAGGCTTCCCATGCTTTGGAACAAGATCCCAGTTCATGTTAGGCAGAGCCCCTCACTGACTCTCTTCAAGAGAAATCTTGATGAGTGGATGGGAGATCGTAAGTTTACCCCAGGGGTCACATCTGTGTCACTACTCGACAGGGGCATAGTAAACTAATTCTATTATATAAGGGGACCTTCACTGTGTCACTACTAGACAGAGGCTCCGTATTCTAAATCTATTCTGTGCATTTTTGTACCATTTCATGGGGTGGCGAAAGCCACATCACTATGGCTAGGCTTACAAATGCCCCAGGGCAGATAGCCTAGTACTAAACTATGAAACTATGAAACTATGAAATATTGACTGATGCTTCCACCTTGCCTGGTCTTGATGACCACATATCCATTAAACCCATATTACAAGTACAGAGTTAGACTAGCTACTTATTCTGCTGTATTACTGTCACTTAAATCGTTTTTCAGTTGTGCACTTGCCTTGCTTCATTTAAAAAGTTTTAAATTGCTAATTTTGTAGAATTTTAATTACATTTACTGTTTAGGACTACACACTCGTGTGTTAGACTTTTCTGTGTTTATTTACTGTATTGCATTGTTTAGCCTGTTTCATCAAAAAAAAAAAAAATATATATATATATATATATGCTATCTTGTTTGCTCATTTCCCACCTTTTCTAGCCAGTCCATATCCCAGGCCTTGCTTGTCTCAGGACTTTATTTTCTGTGCTCAGAGCTATCCAGACCTTGCATTGGTAGAGGGAAGTCCTACTGCTTACCAGTGGGACTGGTGAGCATTGTACTGCCTATCTAACGCTAGAGTAGTGGTTTCAGCTCTGAAATTGTAATTTTATTAGCCTTTTTGGGCTGATTTCTATCCCTTTCAACTTTCTGGCTTAAAAATGCGTGTGTTTGCACATTTTTCACATCGTGCAGCACTACGAGGCTACAGTTAAACTATTCCAGGTGCCAGAAAATCTGCTCTTCAAATTTTCCCTTAAAACTAGCTGGTTTCTCAGTAGTAGCACTAAAATCTGTACCCCTGTGACTAGCACTTGCTCTAGAACCTGCTGTAAAGCACTAGGAAGCCTGAACCTGATACAAGCACTCAGCTCTCCTTGTCAATAAGGAGAAATTAATCATAGGCACTAAACAGCCTACAATTGCAAAGTACCTTGCAAAGGTAAGGGAAAACAGCTCTTAAACCTTACAAATAAGCACCTAAACAGGCATGTACAAGGGTCAGCTTCCGGTGGTTACTCCTGTCCACCTGGTGAATCTGGGCATACTGGGGCAATGTGGCAACTGCCTCATGTACACAGACAATCCTCTCCTCCTACCACCGAACACTACAACCTGCGAGAGATGCATTTACATAGCCAAACTGGAAGCAAAGCTCTCTCCGGTCAAGACTGTGATAGACAGTCAAGAGGCGAAGGCTAACACCTGCATTACACCTCTAGCAACTCATAGCCCTTCTAAACCCACACCATCAACTCCCACACATAGCAACACAAAACCCACATATGCGGAGGCCCTTAACATTAACCTGCCCAAGCAACAAGGACCTCAGAAGCCGAAAAGCAAACAAACACCAGTCAAAACCAAAGTGACACATAGCTTACAACACCAGTGTGCCACCCAACAACAGTCCCTAAGGCAAGACAATGTACCCAACACTTTAGTCATAGGTGACTCTATAGTCAGGCACACTGATGTCCCACTCACCAGGATGAACAAGGAGAAAATTACAGTCAGCTGCCTGTCGGGTGCCAGGATCCGCCACATAATGCATGCACTCAAGTCACTCCACAACAAGTCCAAATACGACTCTGTCATTGTCCATCCTGGAGTTAATGACTTGAGACGTACCTCCCTGGACTACATGAAAAGAGACATGGAAGAGCTCTTGGATCATGTGACCCAGGCAGGTATGACCCTAGCCCTGAGTAGCATCCTGCCTTTGCCCAGAATGATACCACAGTATATGGACAAAATGACTGACTTCAATAATTGACTAAGCTTCTGGTGTCATTTAAAGGGGATCCAGTATTTGTCTGCCTGGGAAGACATGATCGACAAACCATGATGCTTTGCCAGAGATGGTCTGCACCTGTCACCCCTGGGATTCAGGTTACTGGCTAAAGCTCTTGCCAACCCTATAGTGCCTTTTTTAGGCAAGGTTCAAAGGATAAAACCACCACCATAACAGATACAAGCATGCAAAATCTGAAGGTAATGCTACTCAATGCTAGAAGTCTAAACCTCAAAATGCACTCTCTCGAGGCACTCCTAAAAATGGAGAACATCGATATCTGTGCAGTGACTGAGACCTGGTTCAAGGCTCCAGAGAGCACCCCTGCAATACCAGGCTACAACTCTTACCACACTTTTCGGCCATAAAACCAAGACCGAAACACTAAAGGTGGAGGAGTGTCCATATTCACCAAGGATATTCACACCTCCAGGCTAGTTATCCAACACAATGCATCTGAAATTCTCCATGTACAACTAACACTAGGTAAGACTGCAATCCAAACTGTAGCTTGCTACAGACCCCCCCCCACTATACTCCAAGATTCTCACTACACCTTCCTAAACATATTAAAATATTAAGATACAACCAAACACGCTAATACTAGGTGATTTCAACTACCCTGCCATTAATTGTGAAAACTACTCGGTTACCAACTCCTTTTCCCAACGGTTCTTGGAATTCATAAATTCCAACACCCTGGATCAACTAATCCATTGTCCCACCAGGGGCTCCAATATCCTAGACCTGGTCAATACCAACATGGGAGATAGATGCTCCACACCAGTGGTCACACCCTCATTGGTCAGGTCTGACCATAAGCAAATCACCCTTGACATCCACATCCCACCCTCACCCCCTAGTAAGGAAACCTCCAAAAAAAACTTCTCCAAAGCCAACTTCATGCTACTGAAGTCAGAAGTGACAAACTTCACAACACCCACACAGACAGGATCTGGAAGTTCGACTGCAGAATCCTACACTAAGGCACTGTATGAGCACATCCACTCGTGCATGAATCATGTCATCCCAAACAGGACCAAGATGCTCTTCTCCAAAAAAAGGAAGCCAATCTGGTGGTCCCCTGCTTTAAACAAACTATACAACAGAAGGAAGAAACTGTTGCAGAAAAGAGGAAAATCCCGGGATGCAAAAAAAACCCTCACCAGCCTCAGTAAGAAGCTGAGATCCCTCATAAAATCCTAAAAAGCTAGTAACGAAAATAAAATTGCCGAAGATTCCAAAGACAACCACAAGGCATTCTATAGTTATGTCAGGAATCTAAATGGCAATGCTCAGATCTGCTCTGAACTACAACAGAATGGCATTAAATATACTGATCCCAAGGATATTGCCAATATCCTGGCAGATCGATTTAGTGCCAACTTCACTCCCCTCTCACCCCCTAAAGGGCCCATCTCAATACCAAAAGATTGCCAAATTCCGATAATCAAAGCCACACAGGTAGAAACAGCACTCTCCAAAGCTAAGAATACAGCATCCATGGGACCAGATGACATCCCAGGCTGTGTACCACATGGACTACAAAATGAACTGGCACCCCACTTAAGTGTCATGTTTAATCATAGCCTCACCTCAGGCTTTGTGCCCACTGAGTGGCGCACAGCTACAGATGTCCCGCTCCACAAGGGAGAATCCACCTTGGATCTTGTGAACTACCATCCCATCAGTCTGACAAGCCTGATCTGCAAGGGCATGGAATGCATTATCATGAAACTTATAAACAAAGACATTGGCAACCTCCAGACACTGGACTCCACCCAGTTTGGGTTTGTGAAGGGCTGATCTTGTCTCCTGAATCTAATTGACTTCTTCGAATCAGTCTCCAGAGCTGTGGATGAGGGTAAGGAGGTCCACACAGCCTATCTGGACCTTGCCAAGGCCTTCGACACCATCCACCACTCTGGAATTATAGATAAACTTACTAAGCTGGGCATAAATCCCTACATCACTCGATGGGTTGCCAACTGGCTTACTGACAGAACCCAGACTGTAAAAGTAGCCAACTCCAAATCCAGCTCCAGACAAGTGACAAGTGGAGTACCTCAGGGTTCAGTCCTGGGACCACTCTTGTTTGGCATCTACTTCTCTGAAGTACAGACCAACATTAAGGGACTCTGGCTAACAAAGTTTGCAGATGACTGCAAACTGGGAGCCATTATTGAATCCCCAAATGATGTGGATATTCTACAAAAGGGCCTTACAGAAACAGATACCTGGTGCCAGAGCCATGGGCTCAAGCTTTATGCCAAGAAATGTATAGTCATCCCCTTTGGAAAAAAACATGTACCCATGAATTACCACATGGCATCGAAAGTGTGATGAGAGACTCAGGGACACAAGTGGACAGTGGTCTCACTTTCGATAACCACATCACCACAACAGTCAGGAAATCCTTCTACATGGCACACCTTATCACTAAGGGCTTTTCATCCAGAAAAAAGGAGGTAATTGTCCCACTGTACTCATCCCTCATTAGACCCATTATAGAGTATAGTGCCCCATTTGGTATGTACCTCACAAGACATCTGCAACAGCTGGAAAGGCCACAGAAATACCTCACTAAATGAATCACAGGCCTAAAGCAGATGCCATATGCTGACCATCTAAAAAAAACTCCAGCTATACTCTGTGGCATTTCGTCTACTCAGAGGCGATCTCTGCTTAACATACAAGGCCATGTCAAACCCTAAGCTGTTGGACATGCTCCACTTAAAGAAATCCCAATCCCTCAGAGCCACATGCTCCAGGGATCTAAACCTTATCATCACAATGAACAAAACATGCTGGAAGGATAGGTTCCTGACCCAGAGACTCCCCATACTCTGGAATAGACTGCCCATACATGTCAAGCAGAGCACCTCATTGGCCCTCTTCAAAAGGAACCTTGATGACTGGATGGGAGATAGAAAATTCACTCCGGGGATCATGTCAGTCGCCCTGCTAGACAGGGGCCCAGAGAAGTAAATATTGTGGGAAAAAATTTCCAGGGAATTGTTATGGCTAGGCTTGCATAGGCCTTAGGGCCGATAGCCTAGTATGAACCTATGAACCTATGAAATGCATTTTATTAAACTGGTTGCATGAAATTTCTAGTTTTTTACATTTCAATCAGATAGGGGAGTGGGTTAAATATATACTTGAGCCCTTACAATGTATTAATTGTTTCTATGTGGTTTGTGATAATTATTATTTACACATCAGAATACGGATTGTATATTTGTGCCTTGTATTATCAATGTATTTATTTTATTCATAAGGTAATAGCTATTTAATTCTTTAAGGTTGGGTTCACTTTAAGGGAAGCACAGCTTTTATTGATTGTGGCTTTGGCACCAAAAAACAGTGCAAGTGATCATGCTTTAACTTACATTATTAAACAAAAACAAGATCTGCCTAAACCCTCTACTTTTAGGACTGCACGTTCCAATAAACACTTCAACCTAGAATCATTCCAAAATGAACTCAGTGCCTGTAACTGGAACCCCTTAAAATCTCTACCACTTGATGAAGCTATAAAATATCTAAACTCTACGTTTTTATCCATCTTGGATAAACATGCACCTATACGGTCTATCCGTATGAAATCCAAACCAGCCCCCTGGCTCTCTAAAGAAACTAGACAAAAAATTCTACTAAGAAACAAATCCTGGGCTAAGTGGAGGGCTAACAAAAATATCTCTGATCAACATCACTTCAGGGAACTGAGAAATTTCACTAAAAAGGCAATTCATATGCACAAAAAGAACTATTACTGTAAGTTACAGCAAACTCATCAAAATAATCCCCAAAAGTTTTGGTCCAGTATAAACAAACTCCTTTCCCCAGGACACTCTCACACCTACCCCTCTTGACACTGATCCTAATACCCCCCTTCAAACTGCCAATTCATTCAATACCTTCTTTACAGAGACCATTCAATCTCTAGCTAGTCAACTAATCCCAGATAACTCAAGCCCTCACACTACCAGATCATCTTTTCTACCAGCTTTTAAACTGCAACCCATCTCTACTACTTTCATCTGTAAAATCATCCAAAAACTGAAACCTAGTACCCCTTCTGCCGACCAAATATCATCAGAATACCTGCAAAAAGCAGCTAAGGTGATTGCATACCCTGTATCCATCCTCATTAACAGAACCATTAAAGAAGGAACCATTCCTGACATTTGGAAAATCTCCCATATTATTCCCCTTCATAAAGGCAGCAATTCAAATGATTACTCTAATTACAGACCAATAGCTCTATTATCTCCTCTATCTAAAATAATGGAAAAATGCATTCACCAACAAGTACTACACCATTTATCTCAACATAACATAATAGCAAACTGTCAACATGGCTTTAGGCCATCACATAGTACCACAACTGCTCTACTATCTTTTATTGATACCATCAACAGAAACCGCAATAACAATATCCTCTCATCTGCTCTATTTATTGACCTCTCAAAGGCTTTTGACATGGTCAACCATGCCCTCCTCATCAGCACTCTAGAAATCCCTTGCCTTCGATCACCTGACTATTAAATGGTTCAGATCCTACCTTAGCAATAGGCAACAAGCTGGCAAAACAAAATATCATCCCTGCAGCCAGTGACCCTCAGAGTCCCTCAAGGCTCTATTCTAGGACCACCGCTCTTTTCATTATTTATCAATGACCCCCATCTAGCACTCCCGCAAGCCCCCTGCATTCAATATGCAGACGATTCTACACTAGTATGCTCAGCAACCTCCCCTTCAGAACTACACTCTCTAACCCAAGATGTATTTAACATAGTAGAAACATGGTTTACTAAGAGATGCCTCCTTCTCAATGCTAAAAAACTAAGCTCCTCCTCTTTACACCCACCAATAAATCCTCACCCATTGATTTCTCTGTGTCCTCCAATAACAGCACTATCATACTTCCTGATACAACCACCAAACTGCTCAGAATAACTATTGACAATCACCTTACTTTTGATACCCACATAAATAACACTATCAAAACTGTCAATAGAAAAATTGGTTCCTTATACAGGATCAAACCTTTCCTCACCCCTATAGCCAGAACTAAAATTGCTCACTCTCACTTAATATCAACTCTTCTGTACGCTTCGCCCATATATACTAACCTAAAGAAAAATAATCTTACCAAACTAACACATTCTTATAATAACATCACCAGATTTGCAACTGGCAATCCCTTTAGAACCCACCACTGTTTGAATCTAAGACAACTAGGCTGGCTGGAACTTCAAAACCAACTGATAGTATCCCAACTCACCATTGCCCACAAGATCTTCTACCAACCCAACAACACTGCTATACTCTCCAATCTCATCCTCCAGTACAAAAATCTTAACTCCCTGCGCTCTTCCAACAAACTCCTTGCCTGCATATGCAAGTCTAACAACCTGGCTGGAGACTCTCTTTTTTCTAACAGTTGGAAAAATCTGGAACCTACTGCCCAATGAATGAACATTACTTTCCTCCTTGCCTCTATTTAAACACAACCTCAAAAAACAGCTAAATTCTCACTGGCTATGCCCTGCAGCAATCCTGACTAATCTTCCTCCTCTCTCCTTTTTCTAATTACACCTCCTGCTACTTCTTATTTCTACTATTCTTACTTCAACTACTTATACTCTAAATGGATTGTTACATGCTCACTCCTTGTTTGATATACTAACTGTTGTTCCTAATTTGATATGCTTAAAGAGTAATTCCTACTCTATATTATTACTACTTCCTACAAGGCATACTTTTTAATTTTAAACATTATTACTTGTATTTTTATTTTTATTTTAATCCCTGTGGATGATTTTCTAAGTTGTATAACTGCCGGAGCTTTTCTCCCCAGGCCTCTACTGAAAATGGAAATATATCCAGTTAGACTAGCCCGGTTAACAAATGCAAAATAAAATAAAAAAATAAAATAAATATAAATAAATTTAAAAGTGTAATTTAGATTAATGTTTGTTCTGATGAAGTTCACATTGTAGTGGATGAAAGTGCTTAATACTGTGAAGTTTCTGCATTAAAATAGTGATTTTTATGTTCCGCTTGTTGGTGTCCTCCTGGTGGAGTCAGAGGCATTAAGCATTTATTTTTCTTTGCGATGTGTTCAAGTTGCAGGACAGCCTTGAGAGCTGGCAATTTATTGTTCTGGCACAGAGAAGCAGAACCTTGATGAGATGAAAGGTAACAGCCATCCTTTGTAAAGCAAGTTGAGCTGGCAATCATCTCATCCCAGTCTTGCACATGATGGATCCCCCTAGAATGACATCATCTGCTTCAAAAATTATTAAAGCCACTTGTCTTCTCTTTGTATCTGGGTATCATTCTAGGTGTGGGTAAGACTCCACTCAGTGTCAGAGTCTAACCTACATTTGGCACATGCATACGAAACTGCAGTATGTTTTTTGGCACGTTTTTCTGGGTTGAACACCTCAGTTCATTCAAATCCTACATGAAACTTCACCAGATCCTAGTCGTATCTATCTTGTTTGAGGAACTGTAGCTTCCTTAATATGTCACAGACCCAGGTAACAGAAAGACAGCAAACTCTCATCCAGTCTTTGTCCAGCTGTATAACTGAAAAGTCAGTGTGCCTGACTATGTAGTCACCAGTTGCTAGAACCCTTCTACTTGCTCATGCAGATTTATTTGCAGCAGAAGGTTTAAAGTCTGCAACCTGGTGACTTACTGAGTTATGTCAGTATTAGTGGATTGTTGCCAGGGCTGTGTTATCTTGTTTGTTTTGTTTGTTTGGGGAGTTATTATTTTACATATTCAGTGCAATTTTTTTTTAGTTTGATGTTGTGAAGGTATGGGTAATTATATGTGTTGCTTACCAAGCCATTCATGTAAGTAAGAGGGTAGCTTTCAGTTAGATAGAAAACTAGGCCTCCAACAAATGATGTCATGCTGGTCCAGTAGCAGTTGCTTGTTAATTAGCATTAGACAGCTCCTATGCTAACTCAGAATACACAATGTAGTGGAACTGACAACAGAGGAGACAGAGATAGACTAGCTTCCATGATTGCCAGGTGGGTCAGCTTCCCAAGAGCAGGAATGAAATATTAAACTAATTTAGTCAGTAGGCAGAAACGATAATATTCTCTAGACATGCAGGTAAGTACTAGGCTCGCTGCCCTTATGGGCCATTTTAAACCTAGCCAGTTTTCCTTTCTGTGCTTGAAATAATTTATCCCATTTTGTTAGAGACTGTACTCAATAATTATATATTGCCCCGATGAGAATAACTGAGACCATACCACATATAATTTGAGGGGACCAATGTATGGGATAAAACATTTTGGAGCTACATCTGTCCATTAGTAGTACAGGGGCAGTCCTGGGCTAAATTTTCAGTTCTCCATCCATACTTCTAAATTGCAGTTGAAAATGAAGAGGAATGAACTTTCTTTTATGTGAATGGGGAGTCTGTTTCAGAGCAGAGGGATCCTCTGTGCGATATACCTGTCCTTCCAAACCATTCTGTTGATACTGCAGAGCCAGTTTAGATCCCTAGACTAAGGATTTCTGATGTCGTTTGACTTGGTGAGGGGCAGTAAACTCATCAGTAATGGGATGCAGGATGCCTTGTATGATAGACACAGATTATCCCTTAGATGTCTGTAAGATACCAGGTATAGTGACAGGGGCTTTGAGTTTGTCCATGTAGGACACGCTGTTTAGCCCTTGTATCCTTTTACTAAGGTATCACTGTGGCTGTTCCAGTTGCTGCATGTGTCTGGATAGATACATGCCAAATGTACATTATATTTAATGACTGGCCTAATAAGGGCTGAGTAAAGTAAGACAATGACATCCCTAGATCTAGACACAATCTCTTTGTTTATGAGCTGTGCTATATAGAAAGACTTTCTTACAACAATAGACACATTTTGGTTAAACATTAGGTCACTGTCCACATAAGTTCACAAATCGTGAACAACTGGGTCAACTCTTAGGGGTGTATTTGTAGGTGACTTCCCAAAGCATACAATATCACATTTGATGGCACTTAATTTCAGACCATGCTTTTAACACCAGTTATTTATTTGAGATAAACCTTCCTACAGCATGGCTAACTCATTTGGGAATTCAATGACTGCTCTTAGCTTGCAGTTATCTGCAAACTTAATCAGCCAGAGCCATTTGGTATTGGCTTTTACTTCAGAAAAGTAGATGCCAAACAGGAGAGGTCCCAGCACAAAACCCCGGGAGACTCCAGTGGCAACTGGTCCCTTTGAGGAGGTAACTTCCCCTATTTTGACTGTCTTTTCTGTGAGCCAGTTTGCAATCCAGCATGTGACATAGGGATTGTTTCCAGTTTATTTAGCTTTTTTACTATGCCTGAGCAGGGAATTATGTCAAAACTATCTGATAAAACTGTGTTTCGGAGATGTGGGATATTCAGCACCTATAAGGTGAGGAAGAATAAGGGGCAGAATTCACGAAGGTACTGTAAGATTTACATGGCCATATAAATGTCATGTTATCTTTTTTGCTATTCAGTGCACACCCTTACATAGTGCTGCATCATCCTACAACATGAAGATGTGAAGCACTGGGAAGGGCAGGTCCCACAGCCATGTGGAATCAGGGGGCATATATTAATTAGCCGCGTGTTCTCTCCCTGAAACTGCTGCCCCCAGGAAGGCACATACATGACTGAGTGATTTAAGAAAGTGCTCAGCTGTGTAGATAAACCTGAGCACAGCAGTGTGAAACTACTAGACACCAGGGATTAATGTCCAATGGGCAGTACCAGCACCATCACCAGGGATTAATGTCCATACCAACACCAATACTAGTATGGGGACTGGGGGTGGGGTGATACACTAGACATCAGGAACTATTCTACAAAGTGCCCTAAGGCACAGAGTAGTGCAATGGGGATAGAGACGACTGCCAGGCACACTCTAAAGGGCAGTAATGACACCAACGGTAGCACAGGGATTGGGGCTGGGGAAACCAAGGAACACCAGGGATTATGGGAAGGGTCATAATGGCGCATGCTTCATAAGGGTGACGGTGGATGGGACCACCAGGGATGACTCTTTAAAGAGCTGTAATGGCACCAATATTGTAATAGGGATCAGGGGTTGGGAGATGCACTAGACCACCTGGTCCTAACACATACGTGCAATAATGGCACTATTTCATTTTGTAGGTGGAGAAACCATAACAGGGTAGAGACAGGTACATGGACTGTGACGTGTATGTATTCATGTGTGTGTGTGTGTGTGTGTGTGTGTGTGTGTGTGTGTGTGTGTGTGTGTGTGTGTGTGTGTGTGTGTGTGTGTGTGTGTGTGTGTGTGTGTGTGTGTGTGTGTGTGTGTGTGTGTGTGTGTGTGTGTGTGTGTGTGTGTGTGTGTGTGTGTGTGTGTGTGTGTGTGTGTGTGTGTGTGTGTGTGTGTGTGTGTGTGTGTGTGTGTGTGTGTGTGTGTGTGTGTGTGTGTGTGTGTGTGTGTGTGTGTGTGTGTGTGTGTGTGTGTGTGTGTGTGTGTGTGTGTGTGTGTGTGTGTGTGTGTGTGTGTGTGTGTGTGTGTGTGTGTGTGTGTGTGTGTGTGTGTGTGTGTGTGTGTGTGTGTGTGTGTGTGTGTGTGTGTGTGTGTGTGTGTGTGTGTGTGTGTGTGTGTGTGTGTGTGTGTGTGTGTGTGTGTGTGTGTGTGTGTGTGTGTGTGTGTGTGTGTGTGTGTGTGTGTGTGTGTGTGTGTGTGTGTGTGTGTGTGTGTGTGTGTGTGTGTGTGTGTGTGTGTGTGTGTGTGTGTGTGTGTGTGTGTGTGTGTGTGTGTGTGTGTGTGTGTGTGTGTGTGTGTGTGTGTGTGTGTGTGTGTGTGTGTGTGTGTGTGTGTGTGTGTGTGTGTGTGAGTGTATATGTCAGAAAGCGGCTGGTGGGTGGATTCCACTGCCTGCATGAGTAACCATGAGCTGCACATTGTGGTATTCAGGAGAAATTCAAATGAGCTGATACTAAGGTCTTGTCTTGTTACTGCTAGCATATTTAGGAATTGCAAATGGGCATGTCATACTGGAAGGGCCTCTTTAGCATTTGCCATATGCTTTGTGCTAGTAACCTTAATTAATTATTTGGTATGTATTTCATCTTCTGGCTTAGTTCTAATTTATCTCTTATATTCATTGAAATGCTTCTTCGGAATTAAACTGTAAGCTAATTTGCTCTATCAGTAAGGAACTGCACCGACCTGAAGCTTCAAATCTATCTGTTACTAAAGAATCATTCAGTACTATGCTATACCTACAACTATGTTACCACTAATGGCAATGCACATTTCTATGTTAATAGCTCTACATTCTGTTGTATGTTTAGTTGTACTCGTTGCACACATTTGCCTGGTTCACGACTGAGAAGGATGCTTGAACTAGTTCACCTACTCATATAACAAATGTTAAATAAAAGATAAAATTGTTATACCAAACTGTACAATTTCCTTGTGGGATTTCCCTGGGACATCTCTTGAAATGGGCAAGTTCTCAGCATGGACAACCTGGCAAAAAAAACATACATTATATATATTACAGCAACTTTGTTCTGTATATAGTACAAAATAAATCGTACATCTAGTAATATGAAATTCAAAATGTTGATTTATTTATGGGGACAACATAAAATATGATTGTCTCCATCTCAAGGAAGCCAAAAATAAAAAAATCTGCATTCAGATCTACGAAGTAGAACAGTCCACAGTTCCAGCTGTTGTTTTTAACAAAATTTCACTTTGGTTAAAATAGTCCAGAACTTATAAATGTCACATGTAGCAAGCTTGCATAAGGATTTGCTACACATGGAATTCTCTTTCCTCACTGAGGAGGACAGCTTCTCAGAACACAGGATAACTTCCTCCAAACCAGATTGTAGAACTCACTTCCAGTCAACAGGATTTCCTCACAGCCCCTGGTGGTTCCATCTAAGCTTCTCTCTCAGGGACCACCCATTTCTTGTAGCAAAACTCCTTTTGTATTCTGACTGCAGCAAACTCCACCCTGGAGCCTTCCCTGCCTACTTGTTTTTATCTTAACGGAACAGCATCCATAGGCATTACTATTCCACATGACCCCCCCCAGCAAAGAACCATGAGTTCAAGCCCCCATGGATGGGCTGCATGCACTTGACAGTCCATCTTCATTGACATGGAAGTGACCTAACTGATAGTCAGTCTTCAATCAGAATGACTGGAGGGTTAATGCCCAAAGAGCAAATTTAGAATTATCATCCTTTTGCCTATAAATCCACCACAGAGGGGCATGATGAGCCTATAAATCCACCACAGATGGACATGAAACACGTGGATCTCCCTGACACATAAATAAAACAGTTGTTCTGTTTCAGTTTCTAAGAATAAAAATAAATGAGAAGAACTGACGTGATGCTCAGTAAGTGACATTTCCATGGTTAGCATGGAAGTCAATTTTTTTAATTTCTTTCTTTCTTTTTCCTTCTTTCACTCTTTCTATCTACAGATAGATAGATGGATAGATAGACAGATAGATAGATAGATAGATAGATAGATAGATAGATAGATAGATAGATAGATAGATAGATAGATAGATAGATAGATAGATAGATAGATAGATAGATAGATAGATAGATAGGTATAGGATACATACCTTACATCAAAAAGTTATTTAATCTAAGTATAGAAAAGCTGGTATACCTGATTAAAAATCAGCTACTCAAGCATCACTTGCTTTTCCTATGTGAAATCACAGAACACAAGTGGATAAGTGGATTGGGAAATTTGCTCTTTCCCTACAGTAGTGCGATCTTGAAGTTGGCATGTATATGTGTATGTATATATATATATATATGTGTGTGTGTGTGTGTGTGTGTGTGTGTGTGTGTGTGTGTGTGTGTGTGTGTGTATATATATATATATATATATATATATATATATATATATATATATATATATATATATATATATATAGATTCACTAGACAATCTCAAAATATAGAAATATCGAATTTCAGTATCTCAAGACTGTATAGTCGAAAATCCACATACCCAAAAACCACAACCGCGAAAACCAAAATTGCAACCACACACACACACACACACACACACACACACACACCACCACAAAAACACACATACACCTACCTAACTACACTACAAGAAACAGAACAACACACATAAACACAACATAACACATAAACACACCTACCCTACCTATAAGGGGGGTAAGCCCCCCTGCACCCCCCCCACTTATATATATTAACTCCAAGGTCACACTAAACACACAAACACACAAAACCCAACACTATACACACTAAAATCCCTATCCAATACCCTTACATAAACACCACTTACGTGAATCCCCAGCTAAATCCACAAACCGAACCACACGTCATGAACGCGACGCCACAACAGCAGATTCGACATTTCCGCATTCGATATAGTGCAGTTTCACGTAACTGTACTTTTGACTATTCAATTTTGAGATACTGAAATTCGACATTTCAGTATTTTGAGATTGTCTAGTGAAACTATATATATATAATTTATTTATTTATTTTACATTTGTTTACCGGAATAGTCCGACTGGATATATGTCCATTTTCAGCGGAGGTCAGGGGAGAAAAGCTCCAAGATAATACACATTGAACATTTAGTAAATGCTACAAGCAGATTACAGTCATAGTACTAACTTATTATAAAACTCCTTACAAAACATAACATTATTTTCAAAGTTAAACATACATAACATTACATTCAGGTTTAAGACACATTGAGCAGCAGTTATACAATTGATCCTTCCTGAAATGGAGTGGTAGAAAAAAGTTAGAAATAGTTGAAGGTAAGGCACCTAAGAAATAGAGAGGTCACTAGTCGGGGTTAGTGCAAGGATATAACCAATGAGTTTTGAAGTATTTCTTGAGTTTGTTTTTGAATCGAATTAGTGAGGGTTCTAGGGTCAAATCAGCTGGAAGTCTGTTCCATGTTTTTCCAACAGAGTTGGTAAACAGAGAGTCCCCAGCTGATTAGTTGGATTTGTATGTTTGAACTAGGAGTCTAGTGGATGATTGCAGTGGCTGGGTGCTGGTAAAGGGGCTGATAATATTTTGAGTGCAGGTGTATTTTCTGGTTGGTAAAGGACTTTATGTGCCACTATTAGCTGGTTGAACTGCAGTAGGCTAGGCAGTTCAAACCATCCTAGGCAATTTAGGTTCTGACAGTGGTGTGTCTGGTAGGCTGTGCCAGTAGCAAATCTGGCATTTTAGTTATAGCAGGATGATAGTTTATTAAGATCTGTTTTGTTTAAGTTTTAGAATAGAGTTGAGGCATAGAAAAGGGTTGATAGTAGATGGGAACGGGCAATTGTAGTTCTAGCAAGTGAGGTAAGGAAAGGTTTGATTCTGTAAAGGGAGCCAAGTGATTTATTGATGGTTTTGATAGTTTGATTGATATACACATCAAACTTCAGGTTGTTATCAACTATGACACCCAGTAGTTTAGTTTGGGCTTCTGGGGAGATGATAGTGCCATTGTTAGCAGTTATGTTGAAGGATGGCAGGGGGCTCCTGTGTGTGGGAGAGAAGAGAAGCAGCTTAGTTTTGTTGGGGTTTAGAATTAGATGTTGATTGGAGAGCCATTTTCCACTGTATTGAAGGTATTTTGGGTTAATGTGAATAAAGTAGCTGGTGAGGTGTCAGAACAAATCAAGGTGGAGTAATCCGCATATTGAATGCAGGTAGCATCTGGGATGACTGAATGAAGGTCATTGATAAAGATGGAGAAAAGAAGGGGTCCGAGCCCTGGGGGACTCCTAATGTGATGGGTAGCAGAGATGATAGCTTGTCCTGCCATAGGACTGCCTGTTGCCTGCCCTGCAGGTAGGATTGAAACCACTGGAGTGCATGGTTGTTTAAGGAGAAGGCCTTCAAGGTGGTCAACCAATGTCAAAAGCCTTGGATATATCTAGAAAGAGTGCTAAGGAGTTTGTTATTATTGCTGTTGTGTTTAATGATGTTAGAGAAAGACATGAGGGCAGAAGTAGTACTGTGGTGTGGCTTAAAGTCATGCTGAAAGATGGACAACAGCTTGTTCTGTGTGAGGTAGTGCATGAGCTGTATGTGTACACACTTTTCCATAATTTTAGCAAGAAGTGACAGAATAGCTATGGGTCTAAAGTTTGACAGCTCAGTGGAACTGCCTCCTTTATGGAGAGGTATGACATGGGAGATTTTCCATATAGTGGGTACAGTAGCTTCAGATATATCTCTGTTGATCAAGATTGAGATGGGGTGTGCTATGGTGTCAGCAACCTTTTGCAGATAGTCTGCTGGGAGGAGGTCGGCAGCCGGGGTGGTGGGTCTTAGTTTCTTAAGTAGGGCATGAATAAGTTGAGTAGGAACAGGTTGGAAGGTAAAGTATGTTTGGGTACTGGGTGTGCTGCATTAGAATTAGAGCCATTGGGAGCGAGTTGGCTGGTTAGAGACTGAATAGTCTCTGAATAAGCTGTTGAAGTTATTAGCAATGTCTACTGGAGATTTTTGTTGGGAAGCTGAGGGGGGGGGGTGGAGTGGTGGTTTGGCCTGGTTGGAGTAGTTTGTTTATTCCTGCCCAGAACTTTTGAGGTTTGTTTTGGTGTTTTTGCAGTAGATGGTAGTAGCAGTTCTTTTTGTCTAAGGTTATGGATTTTTTGGTGTCATTCCTTAGCTGTCTGAATCTTAGTTGATCAAACGAGGTTTTTGTTTTTCGGTAGGTGGCCCATGCTTCTTTTCTGAGTGAAATTTTGTTTTTGGTATCTTTAGAAAGCCATGGTGCAATATTAACTTTGGTTCTAATAGAGCGGCTGGGAGCATGGGATTTAAGAATAGCAAGGAATTTGGTGTTAAAGTATGCTACTGCTTCATCTAGGTGGTGACTTTTAAGTACTGACCAGTTGCATGCCTTAAATTAATTTTGAAACTTGGTGAGAATAAAATTCTTGTTGTTTCTTAATGTTCTATAGGTGGGCTGGTAGGAGCAGTCTACTTAGAGCTTGATTACATAGGTGAGACAGTGGTCACTTAGGTCATCAGGCAAAGTGCCTGATTTATAGGATTGAAGATGGGTATTGACGAGTATCCAGTCTAGGGTACTGTCCTTGTTATTGGGTTTTGCTGTCCTGGTGGGGAGGTTATAATTTGAGTAAATCCATAGAGGTTTATGTGGGTTGTGGGGGTTTCACAAGAGGAAGTGTTCCAGGCAGTGTTGAAATCCCCAAGAACAATTGTTTCTTGGGGGTAGTTATTGGATAACCAGTATAAGAAGTCTTCTAAGGTTTCTGTGTTCCTCCCTGGGGGAATGTAGACACAGACAATGTTTACATTTTTGTTTCTGTTAATTTGTAGTTTTGAGATAAGAATTTCAGCATTATTGAACTGGGGTGGTTGTTGGGTGTCAATGCTGACAGATAGGGTAGACTTGGAAAGTATGGCTACCCCACCACCCTTTCTGGTGGTATGGTCTAGTCGAAACATATTGTAATTGTACCCTGGTGGCAGAATCTTATGGTCCTTGGTGGCAGGCTTTAGCCACGTTTCTGTTAGGCATAATATATCTGGGGAATGAACAGCTAAGAGGGCATGCAGGTGCTGAGTTTTGTTATTTATGCTCCTAATGTTTAGATGGCAGGCCAGCAGTGAGTTCAGAGGTCTGTTTGTTGGAGCTATGGTGGTAGGGGATATAGTATGGAGATTAGGGTCAACAGGTGGGGATGGACCAGGGTTTGGGTGGATGTCGCCATCCTTTGTGAGGTTGTAGTGTGTCCTGAGTATGAGTTTTAAGATTTTGAATAAAGTTTTGTAATAGTGTCTAGTTTTAGGATTAATGTAACTAGGTCTAGTAAGATGGTAGTATTTAGGAGTTAAGGAGGTAAGCATGAGGGGAGTGAGTTAGGGTGCATTATTATCTGTTGTAGATAGGATGGATGTTTGGAATTTAGGGTAGTGGAAACCTGATATTCGTAGACGGTTAGGAGATATGGGATGAGTAACAGTGGTAGAAGTAGAGTTAATAAGACTATTTTGGGTGATAGCATACCTACAGAATGAGACTTGCAACTTAGGCAAAAGGAATAATAGAGTTGGAGGACTGGTGGTATCAGGTTGAGAGTGGTGCTGTTGAGTGACAAATTGTTACTGATTGGTTTAAAAAAGTGGGGGTGGTCTAGTACCAATAAATGTAGCAGCACCAGGGGCAGAAGAGATTTGGAGGCAGGGTATATATATATATACACACACACACACACACACACACACACACACACACACACACACACACACACAGCTGCTTGCTCAAAGGGGCTTCTAACTGAAAAAAAAGATTTTTCTGATCTTTTCAGGATCAATAATTTGAGTTCGATCATCTGTGATATTTCACTGAAATGTCATACACCCATATATAACTAACTATATATATATGTGTGTGTATATATATATATATATATATATATATATATATATATATATATATATATACACAGTATGTATGATGTACTTCAAAACATCAAATCACACGAAGCTCAAACAGCTAAATATTGATCCTGAAAGTTCAAAAGCCAAAA
>NC_056746.1:1389285336-1389292836 GCF_019279795.1 Protopterus annectens | reverse complement strand
TGCCTTTGAAATTGCACAGCAGGTGATATGTAAGTTATTTTAAACAAATATATTATGTTTCTTTTCTTTTTCCAAGTCTACAAAAATATTATCAGCTGTCTGACTAAAAAAAATCCAGTGTCACTAAAATAATCAGTATACAAATTCTAAAGTTTTCATTATACAACTCAACACTACCCCTGACACAGCTCTTCTTGATGAATCAGCTATAGCATTACAAGCACATCTGAGTCTACAAAATCAATGTTATTTACTGCTGTCAATAATTTTTCTACTAATAATATTATTGCTTGGAGTAGATTGTAAATTATCCTGATTTTACTCTGAGAACTCTGAAATGATACCATGCATGCTAAATAATTTAGTGCTTTAATTAGATGTGGATATTTTAACCATATTAATTTAGTACTGTAGAATCGTTATCAAACGATAAAGAATCAGAATTGAAAGCCTTACCAGTCTGACTATTAATAAAGTGATTGTAGCAGGATTTTACTTATGTGTAATGTTATAAATCCAACATTATCTAAAGGAGACCTACACCATATCAGCCTTTTCAGAGCTGCTTCTCATGAATTCTGACATTATTTGCTTTTATAACATCTTGGAACCTATCATAACGTAGTGCCAAGTATTATCATTCTCTTCTGTTAACTGGAGATTAAGGCGCTGCTACAGATCTTCCATTAGCAGACTCACGAGAGGAAGGAAAATCGTTATGGTTTATGCAAAAATGCTTCTCTTCACTACAAGATTCAGAGGAAGATTTTTCTTTTTTTATTTTTATCATTTTGAAGATTTGTAGGTATCCACAAATGTCCATTTCTTTTTTTTTTGTTTTTCAATAAACTGATATTGCTGAAGTAAAGATACCACCATAGGTCCCTGTTGTCTCAATCCAGTTTCCTGCAGTACATTAAAAAGTCTGTAGTCAAAGGAAGGTAATATGATAACTGAGGCTGAATTACATTAGTCATTGTCGGATTAGAGGAAGTAATGATGGGTCTAGCTTTACTAAACGCTAAAGAAGTGTTGTTCACATCTACCATTTCTAGATCTGATGCAATCATAGCTAATACTAACATAAGTACCCAGAAGGTTCTGCTACATTGTTACCTTTTGAGAGTACCAAAATCAGAGAGGAGTATTTTGTTAATTTTGACAATGACTTCGTAGTTTTTTTGTTTGTTTGTTTTAAGAAATATTTCAATAACAGCACCTCCCTCTGTTAATCAAGCTGGAAATGGTATATTTGCATTTTTATGTGATTTACTGGCTGCTTTCTTTGATAATTCCTTTTTTAAATAATTTCAACCATATAATTTGTTCTTGTTTTTATCTGATTATGTTATTTTTTTTTTCAAAAGGAGTTGGAACAATGAAATATTACTGTTACGTTGGTAACAACAATGGGACAAACAGCCTGTCACTATCACATCTGCACTCATTTTTTTTATTATTATTTTGATTGAAGATTTTTTGAAGAAATAGTAAAGTCATAACTCCTAGCAATGATCGCTCTTCTAGAAGTGCCTCATGCAGCAACCAAGGTTTCACAGAATGTTGATGTAAGACCCATGCTGGCCATCAAAGGGATAAAAGCATAGAGACAAAAAAGTGAGTAAATTTTGATTTTATGGTCACCCTTCAGGACGATCTTTCATGACCAATCCGTTTAATAACTGGTTGTGATATATGAACGTTCCCACTCCGTATTGCACCAGAAGCATTACATCTCCAAAAAGAAAACTTTTTGACCAAGATGTCTCTTCAAAACCTTGCACAATGAGAAAAAAGGACTTTTATGCAACTGTTAAAATGAAGACAGATGACAAATTAGCATTTTATTTGCACGTAATACAGTAACCGTTGTTGCTACAAAACCAACAATAAAGTCTTGGGCTGATTATTAAGAATCTTCTGCTTAAAGATAAATTTCATGCAAATTAAAGTTTTAGGTTTGTGATCAGTATCAAAAGATGTTACTGCCTTTCATAAATTATATGATTTGCTTACCTCTAATTTTCTTCTGAGCTGAAAATTCCAGATTAAACTACAACAAAATCCGCATAGTTTTTCCAACTGTGATAATACAGTTAAAGAAGATTCTTAAACAAATCAGTTTTCTTTCTCTAAAATATGAACTGATAATTTGCATATAACTAATATGCAAATTATATACATCACCAGGTTTGATAATATGAACCTGTGCTTGTTAGAATAAGCAATCATATGGCAGCTCACCTGAATAGTATTGTAACTACTTAAGGTGATGTGTTATTACTGCAGAATGTGCCTCAAAATAATAGAGAGGAGTCCAACTTGGGGCCAACCAGCCTTTAAAACTTTTGTTTGAACAGATGCTTTCTTTGCACTTCTGCAGTGTATGGGCTGAAATGGATACATGCAGAATGGAAGGGTAAAGCAGGTAGACAGACAGTCAGACAAACAAAGGAAGGAGGCTTACATAATGAGTATCAAGAGCGGATAATTTCCAGTTGTGGTCTTGCGATAACAGCAGTGGCAGCAGGCACAGTCATTTGCTTAAGTGTGATTTTGGGGGAGGCATTTACAATTCACAACCACATGTAACAGCACACAAATATATCAGGTTGTCCATAACATTTTCAAACAATAGGATTACAAATCTCTCCACTGTGCCCCACCTATATTCTACTTCATGGCTTCTCAGACCGTAATTGGTTCCTTGTTGTGGACATATCCAGTCATGTGACATGATCACCTTACATACATGGAAAAAATATATACCTTTAGTGATAATAGCAAAGATCAATCTTTTCAACAGGAGTTCATTAAGGAGAAAAAAGGTTCACAGGCCTGGCTGTAAAATAATGATTATTTTTACAATGTTATCCAGTACCAACCTTTCATATTCCCATTTGAGGATCTCACGTTTTAAGATAATAAGACAATAGGTTTGTTTTGGGAGTAAGGCAATATTTTTACATGTTGGTAGAGACAAGGATGAAGAAAACTCTGAGCTCTAAATAAGAATAGAGTTATTTTACAAAACCAGAGCAACCAATTGCATTAATGAAGATTTCTGTAGGTTTTCATGGTTAGCACAATTTACCGATGACAAAATCTATCATAAACCACAGGGTAGGGCAGGGCAAGAGGAATGATTCTTTAAGGGGATTATACTATTTTTCACTACTACTCAAATTATGTACCTGCTTAATGAAAGCTGTATAGGAACTGCATCTGAGTCTTATTAACTTATTTGTTGAGAATGGCATGATGAATTATGAGTATTCTGCTTAAAATATTTGAGATCATCTTCAGAAAATCTGGTTGCTGTTCTGGATTGCTTTGTATGTACTCATTGACCAGATGACTAGCTGTGCTTTATAGCAAAAGATGGAAAAAGTGGTTGGAAAAATTCAAAAAATGGAACCTTTCACTGATCTTTTACAGTTAAATTTGTTTAATTTGTTATATCTTACACTTAGAAAAATGACTATTGGTCATAAATATTTTTCATCCTTTTTGTTTTCCATTTTAAATGAGCCACACCCACAGACTCAGCAGTCCATTCCTCTGCTTTCTTTTTTCTTTATATTTTTAATTTTTAATTTGTACTTTTTCCCTGTGTTGCGGTAGTGTTGTCGCCTCACAATAAGATGCTGACCGGTTCGACTCTCAACTAGAGCGTCTTCTGTGTGGAGACATGCGTGAATGGGCGTACCTTCGTTGAAGGTTGTGCATTAGGGCTGGCAACTCAGTACGTAAAAATCAACTGCCAATCATTAGCAGACCGGAGTTCCGCTGTGGTAACCCCTAACCAGGAAAAGCCGAAAGACACAACTTTTCCCTGTGTCATAATGCAGTAACTAAGTTAATTCCTAACTGCTGACAGTAAAAATGTAATGTTATAAATATGAGGAACAGGAACATTGACAAAGTCAAGGGTCACTTTTTAAATATTGTGACCAAGGGTCACTTTTTAAATATTGTGACCTACTTAATATAAGAAAATTGAGCTATAAACTGATGTCATGACATATTAAGAGACTCAAGCAGCCATTCAGTGTGTGACTAGCCTTGTTTAACAACCTGCCAGCTTAAACTGGATAAAGAATATCTATTGTTTTAGATATTTTGCAACTTACCTTCAGTTTAAAAAATTATGAGTGTGTTCGCTGTGTGCAGCGAACACACTCATAATTTTTTAAACTGAAGGTAAGTTGCAAAGTATCTAAAACAATTCCGACCTATTGATGTGTAAACATATTTAGAATATAAACAATATATAAACAATGACTGCAAATGCACAGAACACTTTCTAGACAATTTCAGACTAATCTGAGAAACAATGCTTTAACCTGACTTCCATTACTTCCAATTCCATTTTCCATGAACTGATTCCTTTTAAGATTAATTTGTTATACCAACATTGCAGTTAGAGTTTTATGTGCTGAGGAAGAACATTTCTCAGGTAATAAGAGTCTTTCTGAAAAGATCCACAATTAAAAAATAAATTTTCAGTGAAATTAATTAATTTACAGTTCTCGAGGCTATTATTTCTGCAACCAGCACCACTGCCATATAAACTCTGAGGTCTGTCCTGAACCTTGAAAAACAAATGTTTCCCCAAATAAAACACTTTTTTGGCCTGTCTGAATTCCAAGTTCCACTTACAACTTCTACATATACTAGAAATTACAATCTGACCTGTTAACTGCTTCCATTATAATTTCTGGTTACTTTGATAATGTGATTTTATAGAAACTTGCCTAGAGATATTATTTCAGTTACAACTCATTTAAATGTGGCTATGAAATGATAGCTGGCATATACCTGCTTTGCTTTTCATCATCTCTAAGTGTGTAACAGACAATACATAAAATATGTGAACATGCAAGGCCAGCTACAAGACCTTATTGCATTTACATTTAGAAATACATTTTGCAAGTGGTGTATACTCTTTAATAATCAACTCAAAACATTTATTTTAATTTCCTCATATGAAGTCTTATTGCAATGGAATAGGTATTACAGTTATTAAAGACTCTAATGACTTCCTATGTTTGATGAATGATTTGCAAGTGAGTTCCAATTCCTTCCTTTGTATCCTGGATGTTCAATCCTTATACACGAATATACCACATAGTGGGGGTATCCGGGCCCTTAAACATTGGTTTGAGGTGTATGCCTTCACCCAAACATGTTGCATTTTTGGTTGCACTGGTACAATTTGTGTTGGAACATAATGTATTTTATTTTTGTGGTGACTGTTACCTACAAATGAAGGGAACGGGCATGGGCTCTACATTTGCCCCAATTTATGCAGACCTCTTTATGGGGTATTTAGAGTGGCAACTAATATATAGTGATAAGAAACCTTTTAAAAAAGAGCTGATTATGTGGCATCACTATTTGGATGACTGCTGGGGTATCTGGTCTGGAACTATGCAAGTTTGGTCAGAGTTTGTGAAATATCTGAATTCCAATGAGTTTGGACTTATATTTACTGATATGATTGAAACTAATAGCATTGACTTCTAAGATGTTAAAATAAGCAATACAACAAATGGTTGTATGATTACCAGTTTGTATAGAAAACCCTTCACCAAGAATGCAATTCTAGAAGCTAGTAGCTGTCACCCTAAGCATATTACGTCTAACACACCAAGATCGCAATTTCAGAGATTAAGGCTTATCTGTAGTGAAGATGAGGGATACAGAACTGCGTTAGTAAAGATGGGTGATAGATTTGTGAGAAGAGATTATCACAGAAGTAACATCATGAAGGAACAAACCAGGGCATTAAATTATGAAAGAGATAACTTCTTAAAAAATAGAGATACATCCGTAGATCAGGATGATGGGGCTATACAAACTGGGGCAAACAGTTAAAAAATTAGATTTGTTGTGAATTACGGTACAAACATTTTCAAGATTAGAGACGTTTTTGCTAAATATTGGGATGTATTAAAATCTGACCCCTTTTTTGACCAATGTCTAGATACCAGCTGTTCTTATAGCTACAGATGTGGAAGGAACATTGGTGAGTCACTCTCATGGTATAAAAAGAATGACTGGCCAACAGGTAATGAGCATAATGATACCCCCAGGGGCAGTAATGCCTCATAATGATACCCCCAGGGGCAGTAATGCTTATGGGAATTGTGTTTATTGTAGGGTGATATCACATGATACCCCCCCCAGGGGCAGTAATGCTTGTGGGAACTGTGTTTATTGTAGGGTGATATCACATGATACCCCCAGGGGCAGTCATGCTTGTGGGAACTGTGTTTATTGTAGGGTGATATCACATGATACACCCAGGGGCAGTAATGTTTGTGGGAATTGTTTTTATTGTAGGGTGATATCACATGATACCCCTAGGGGCAGTAATACTTGTGGGAACTGTGTTTATTGTAGGGTGATATCACATGATACCCCCAGGGGCAGTAATGCTTGTGGGAACTGTGTTTATTGTAATGTGATATCACATGATACACCCAGGGGGCAGTAATGCTTGTGGGAATTGTGTTTATTGTAGGGTGATATCACATGATACACCCAGGGGCAGTAATGCTTATGGGAATTGTGTTTATTGTAGGGTGATATCACATGATACCCCCAGGGGCAGTAATGCTTGTGGGAACTGTGTTTATTGTAATGTGATATCACATGATACACCCAGGGACAGTAATGCTTGTGGGAATTGTATTTATTGTAATGTGATATCACATGATACACCCAGGGACAGTAATGCGTGTGGGAATTGTGTTTATTGTAATGTGATATCACATGATACACCCACGGGCAGTAATGCTTGTGGGAATTGTATTTATTGTAAGGTGATATCACACAATACCCCCAGGGGCAGTAATGCTTGTGGGAATTGTGTTTATTGTAAGGTGATATCACATGATACACCCAGGAGCAATAATGCTTGTGGGAATTGTGTTTATTGTAGGGTGATATCACATGATACACCCAGGGGCAGTAATGCTTGTGGGAGTTATGTTTATTGTAGGGTGATATCATGGACTAAGTCATTCACATCAATTAATACATCCAAAGATTTTAACATCAGGTACTTAATCACTTGTCATACTGAGTGGGTAATCTACATGGCTGTCTGCCAATGTGGGGTATTTTATGTCGGACAGACCTCTAGAAGTTTGAAGAACAGAACTGCAGTGCACTTGAGTGATATAAGTTGTAAGCGTCAAAGAAGTGCACTTTACAAGCATAGATTGGAACACGTTTCAGCACAATTCTTATTTGCTGGAATTGGTGCAGTGAAAAGTTATAGGATGTCTGACTTAACTAAGCATAAGATTTTCGATAAAAAGAAAGAATGTGGATGGTGAAGTTAGGGGCTTCATATAAACCTGGTCTTAATGACCATTGGTAATGTCTGAATTACTTTCTTCTGATTCATTGTTTTTCCTCCCTATCATGTGTTTATGTAGGTATATTTATATTTATATGCATTTATATACATGTATATATATTTTTATA